>NW_018391701.1:59139-60868 GCF_900095145.1 Mus pahari
AGCCAATTTTATTTGATATTAGAATGGCTACTCCAGCTTGTTTCTTCGAACCATTTGGTTGGAAAATTGTTTTCCAGCCTTTCACTCTGAGGTAGTGTCTGTCTTTCTCCCTGAGATGGGTTTCCTGTAAGCAGCAAAATGTTGGGTCCTGTTTGTGTAGCCAGTCTATTAGTCTATGTCTTTTTATTGGGGATTTGAGTCCATTGATGTTAAGAGAAATTAAAGAAAAGTAATTGCTTCCTGTTATTTTTTGTTGTTAAAGTTGGGGTTTTGTTCTTGCGACTCTCTTCTTTTAGATTGTTGAAGGATTACATTCTTGCTTTTTCTAAGATGTAGTATTCGTCCTTGTGTTGATGTTTTCCCTTTATTATCCTTTGAAGGGCTGGATTCATGGATAGATATTGTGTGAATTTGGTTTTATCATGGAATAATTTGGTTTCTCCATCTGTGGTAATTGAGAGTTTTGCTGGGTATAGTAGCCTTGGTTGGTATTTGTGTTCTCTTAGGGTCTGTATAACATCTGTCCAGGATCTTCTGTCTTTCATAGTCTCTGGTGAGAAGTCTGGTGTAAATCTAATAGGCTTGCCTTTATATGTTACTTGACCCTTTTCCCTTGCTGCTTTTAATATTGTATCTTTATTTAGTGCATTTGTTGTTCTGATTATTATGTGTTTGGAGGAATTTCTTTTCTGGTCCAGTCTATTAGGAGGTCTGTAGGCTTCTTGTATCTTCATCGTTATCTCTTTCTTTAGGTTTGGGAAGTTTTCTTCTATAATTTTGTTGAAGGTGTTTGCTGGCCCTTTAAGTTGAAAATCTTCATTCTCATCTACTCCTATTATCTGTAGTGTTTGGTCTTCTTTTGTCCTGGATTTCCTGGATGTTTTGAGTTAGGATCTTTTTGCATTTTGCATTTTCTTTGGTTTTTGTGCCCATGTTCTCTTGGAATCTTCTGCACCTGAGATTCTCTCTTCCATCTCTTGTATTCTGTTGCTGATGCTCACATCTATGTTTCCTGACTTCTTTCCTAGGTTTTCTATCTCCGGAGTTATCTTACTTTGGGTTTCCTTTATTGATTCCACTTCCCTTTTTAGATCTTAGATGGTTTTGTTCAATTCTATCACTTGTTTGGTTGTGTTCTACTGTGTTTCTTTAAGGACTTCTACCTCTTTAGCAGCTTTCTCCTGTATTTCTTTAAGGACTTGTACCTCTTTAGCAGCGTTCTCCTATATTTCTTTAAGTGAGTTATTAATGCCCTTCTTAAAGCCCTCTACCAGCATCATGAGGTATGCTTTTAAATCTGAGTCTTGCTTTTCGGGTGTGTTGTGTTATCCAGGACTAGCTAATGTGAAAGTGCTGGGTTCTGATGATGGTGAGTGTTCTTGGTTTCTGTTAGTAAAATTCCTACGTTTGTTTGCCTTTCGCCATCTGGAGTTGTTATAGTTGTCTCTGGTTGGATCTTGTTTGTCTTGTGATTCTGTTAGCCTCTGTCAGTATTCCTGGGAGTCCAGCTCTCTCCTGAGTCTCAGTGGTCAGAGTACTCTCAGCAGGCAAGCTCTCCTCTTGCAGGGAAGTTGCACAGAGGCCTGGCATTCAGATCTGCCTCCTTGCTGAAGATGTAGGCCCAAAACAGGGCCTGTTCCAAAAGATGTGTCACCGCTGCAGTTTGCACACTCACCTGCACATCCTAGACTCCGAGGAACCCTGGACACAATATGTCTCTCTCACCTGC
>NW_018391701.1:61398-67141 GCF_900095145.1 Mus pahari
TGTGTCTCAAAATAACATATCACAAATCACATAAGTAGTTATATGTATATAAATATATGTAAAAGTTATGTTATGATTGTTATAACATTTAACTAGCAACATAGAAGTAATATAATAGATACACAAAATTGTGATGATCTGGATTCCATAAAAATATGAATGAAGGAAAATGCCAGGGGCCATGCTACAGTCCAGTACTTTGAGGAAGACAGAGAGGGGTTTGGGGTCAGTGGCAAGGCCAAAGCTTATTTACCATTAGCAATTCTTCTGTCTATAACTCTTTTCTAATCTAAGGCCAAAAACCGTGGTTATCAGAAGATTAGAAAAAAAAGTTAATTGTTAGAACTCCCTTCTTTTTTGTCTCCAGAAGCAATAGCTAGCCAGAAAAGAAGCTTTGACTGGTTAATACTTCATGAAACAGAGAGAAAAGAAAGGAAAAAATTAATAAATTTTACACAGGTAATATGCAAATAAACACAAACTTTCACACACACACACAAACACACACACACACACACACATACACACACACACACACACACATACACACACACACTGGACATAAGTCAGGCTTGACCACCTTTGCCATCAACTCCACAAGTGTGCATACATAGTTTCATATACATACCCATACTTACATTTTCATATATCCATTTGATGTACAGAGCAGAAGGCTCCACAAGCAGAAAATATGCCCTCACTTTGAATGAACAATTTTCTCCAACATTTATTGCTCTGAGAAAGAAAATGCTTCTACTCTTCATTGCTAAAAGTAAGAAAAATCTGAACATAAAAAGAAGCCCCTAAGTAAGGAAGGAGAATGCATGTCAGAAAAAGCTTTTACCTACTATTCTTAGTTCTTATACTTTCTCCAAAGAATTGACCACATGGTCTTCCAACCATCTTTACATTCCATAAATTCATAGCAAGTTTAAGATAGTAATTCAAGTAATAAAATTAGAGTTACAACAAATACTTACATGGGTTTCCATTAAAATTAGTACCTAACTACTCATTTATTATGTTACTACCTCCATTAACTCATCTAAAGTTTAAAACCATAATTCCTATGTCATAAATTAGCATAGTTTTACCAAGAGGCAAATCATCTGACTTGTTTCTCATTAGTTTTGAAGTTTTATACATGTGAACTTGCACCTATAATAAATTGTCCATTCCCAGTTTATGACCTCCAGTTATCAGGTAATGGTTTCACAGCTAACCTGGAGGGCATGTTCTCCCTGAAGTGAATTTATTCCAAGCCTACTTTCTTATCCTAGTGTAATTCGCTAGTGAATCATGAACGTTTTTAGAAAGGTAGTGGAAGACTTCATACTATAAAGGGTTCAAAATTATTCTTATAGATTTAGGAATATTATAGAATCATTATTACTAATCATGAAATCATTGATTTATCTACATAGATTTACTAGAAGAGTAGTCTGCAAAATAAACAAATCTTCACTGATCTGCAAAAAACCTGAACAATAGGGTGGGCTAATGCCAAGAAATCTTTAAACTGTATAATAATAGCAGGAAAGACATAACCATTATAAGACGCAATACTGAGATGAGATCGCTGAAAACCTTGTAATTCAGAGTTTACCCATCATAGCCATGCAACATTGCAGTCCATCTCCAGTAAAAGTACTTGAATACCATTAGTCTTCCTAGATGGCTCCTGACTTAAATGAAGTAAATTTTTAACAAAACATCCCTTTTCAATTTTCTGTTTTAATTTTTCAATGTTTCATTTTTTCATATAATTTCCAAATTTTTAACAATATATGTAGACTGTGAGTATTTTGTTATACATTCTCTGCTACACTTAATAGATTTCTGAAACTAAAAACAAAATGGGTCTGTTATTAAACACCTGAATGTTTATGTCTTTTCTAGGTCATCTTGCAATGTTCATTACTTTTCTTCCAACTTCCAGTCACTTGTTTAACAACATTGCCCAAATACCTCATAAGTCTACAGATGTTCCACTTGGACAGGAAAATTTCTTTATTACCCAGGAGTAAAAGCTTTTTTAAACAGTATGATGTGGAAAACGTTTTTTTCTCAGTATGTATGCATCTTTAACTTTCATTCAGCATTCAACAATAATCAATACTCAACTTTCCACTATTCCCACAAACAGACTAAAGATACATTTTGATTACATTCTCAACATTTATTGTCAAAATATGAATCATGACTTACCCGAAGACAAATCACATATATAAATTAACTCATAGAATATGTATTTTCAAAGCTATGAATTAACTTCTAAAATGTGAATAATAAAAGAGAAAACAGATAATACAATATTCGTAACATTGCTAAAAGAAAAGCCCAAAACATTAAAGAACAAATATAATGTAATTGTGTATAGAAATAAATCATATATTGAATTGTATTATTTGTAAGTTAGAGTAATGAAGTGTTGTGATCAGACTTTGTGGTAATATTATACATGTGATTGAAACTTTAAGATGTCAGGAATTATTTTTACCCTTCAACCTTTGTATACAATTTCTATCTGGTCTTAACACAATAATATAGCACTTGGGGATAAAGATGCAACCTAGAAGCCCCGCACTCGAGGCCAAGATGGAGAATACCTCCACAGCCACCATGACCTTCCCTTTCGTGCTGTGGTGGACAGGGAAGAAGGTGACCCAAACACTGCAAAACAAAAGCATGCTGAATGTTAGGAACTTGGCTTCATTAAAAGTGTCAGGCAGATTTCTAACCAAGAAAGCCACAATGAAGCTTGCTAGTGCCAGACAGCCAAGGTATGCCAGCACAGAGTAGAAGGCTATACTTGAGCCCTTGTTGCACATAATGATGATGTGGCCATGTTCAGAGTGAGTATCTCTCTCTACAAAGGGAGGAGATAGTCCCAACCAGAATCCACAGATAATTAGTTGAAAAAGGGAACAGATTGGAATGATGATCTTTGGTGTTCCAAATATCAGCAGCCGCTTAACTCTTCTTCCTGGAATAGCAATGGTGAAGGCCAGAAGTACAGTAATTGTTTTAGCCAAGACTGCAGACACAGCCACAGTGAACAGGATTCCAAAAGTGATCTGCTGCAGGAAACATCTGACTGTGCTAGGATATCCAATGAAGAACAATGAACAGAGAAAACAAAGTGTAAGAGAAATGAGCAGGATGTAGCTGAGAGTGCGGTTATTAGCTTTCACAATGGGAGTGTATTGATTTTTCACGAAGATTCCCAGAACAAGAACTGACAACATAGATAAAAATAAGGCCGTACAGGTCAATACAATCCCTAAGGGGTCTGCATAAGCCAGATATGTCACAACCTTTGGGAAGCAGTGATTTCTCTCTGTGTTGGCATATTGACCATCTGGACACCTCACACATTGTGTTAGATCTGAAGTGGAAAAAAATTTTCAGTATTACTTCTTTTATTCTGTTTTTCATGTAATCCTTAAATAAAATTTTCAGATGTTAACAAAAGTTGCTTTTTTTGCTGCTGCATGGCAAATCAATTGGATTGATGGCCACCATATATTGAAACCATTTTCTATTATATTTATGGTGACAGGAGATCCAGAGTGTTCTCCTTGTCCTACAGCCTCTTCATCATGAACTGTCACATTCATGACTGATCTAACCCATTCCAACAGATGTAAAATTGAAGTTCAAAATAGTTTTCATATACACTTAGTTGATGGCAGAGAATGTTTAGGATTCTTTAAGTGTTTTTCAGTCATTGGAAATTCCTCAACTTAGAATTCACTGTACTATATTTTCCAGCTTTATTTATTTATGTATTTGAGACCTGTAGTCTATTTCTCAACCTTTTTTTTCTTTCTTTCTTTATTTAAGAACTGTAGTCTAGTCTTCCAGTTCTCATCTGCATGGAAGAACAGATTCTGTGCTCTAGTTCCTATGCCATACCCAGAGACAGCTTGACCTTCAGGATTTCTGACACCCTTCCAGGCTCACAGGTGAGTCCACCAAGCCGGCCACAATACCTAGCATAACTGGAACCACTGGGGAACAGAGGATGCCAGACTTCGTGCACTAATAGAGACATATCTTTCTTAAAGTAGGTACCTGCTCCTGGGAGTGAATCCTGTGCTCCAACTCTCCATCCTAATTCACACCCAGAAGCAGCTTGACCCTCTGGGAAGTTTACACAGATTCAGGATCACACGTGAGTCCCTAATTCCAACCACAATGCCTGCCCTAACTAGGAACCATTAAGAGTCTCAGATCAGGAACTCCGGACCACCTCCCATACCCAGAGAAAGCCTGACCCAATTAGGCTCAACAAAACCAGGCTCATAGGAGGGATAGCCTTCAGTCAGAGAAAAAGGGGCAATTAATACCAGAGATGACTAGATGACAAGAAGTAAGAACAAAAACATAAGAACTAGAAACCAATGCTATGTGGCAATATCAGAGCGCAGCACTCCCACCTGATGTTCTGAATACCCCAATACACCTGAAAAGCAAGAGTCCAATCTAAAATTCCATCATATGAAGAAGAGAGAGTACTTTATGGAGGACGAAAATAACTTCCTTAAGGAAATATAGGATATCAAAGGTAAACAGATAGAAACCATTGAAGAAGAAATACAAATCTTTAAAGAAATACAGGAAAACAAAATCAGAGATGAAGGAATTGAATAAAGCTATATAGGGTATAAAAATGTAAATAGAAACAATGAAGAAATCACAAAGGGAGAGAACCATGGAGATGGAAATCCTAGGAAAGAGAGCAAGAGTCACAGATGCAAGATAAGCAATGGAATACTAGGGATAAAAGATAGAATCTCAGGAGAAGATATCATCGAAGACATTGAACAACAGTCAAAGAAAATGCAAAATGCAAAAGGCTCCTAACTCAAAACATCCAAGAAATCCCAGATGCAATGCAAAGACCAAACCTAAGAATAATAGGTATAGAAGAGAGTGAAGATTCCAAACTCAAAGGGTCAGTAAAATTCTTCAACATAATTATAAAAGAAAGCTTCCCTGACCTAAAGAAAGAGGTGCCCCTAAATATACAAGAAGCCTACAGAACACCAAACAGATTGGGCCACGAAAGAATTTCCTCCCATCAGATGATAGTCAAGACACCAAATAAATAAAGACATTAAAGATTTTTTTTTTTTTAGAATTTAAGAAAAATGAAGGCACAGCATACCCAAACTTATGGGACACCATAAAAACAGTGCTAAGAGGAAAACTCAGTTCTGAGTAACTCCATAAAGAAATTTGGAGATATCCCGCACTAACATTATAACAGCACATATGAAAGCTCTTGAACAAAAAGAAACAAACACACACAAGAGTAGTAGACATCAGCAAATAATCAAACACAGGACTGAAATCAATCAGGTAGAAACAAAGAGAATTTTACAAAGAATCAATAAAACTAGGAAATAGTTTATTCAGAAAATATCAACAAGATAAATAAACCTATATCCAACCTAACTAGAGGGCACAAAGACAGTATCCAAATTAACAAAATCATAAATGAAAAGAAAGACATAACAGATCCTGAGGAATTTTTTTTAAAAAAGTCATCAGATCCAACTACAAAGGCCTATACTCAACAAAACAGGAAAATTAGATGAAATGGATGGTTTTTTCAGACAAAAGAACGGGTACAATGTTAAATCAGGATCACACAAACCATCTAAACAGTCCTATAAACCCTAAGGAAATGGAAACTGTCACTAACAGTCTCCCAACCAAAAAAAAAAAAAAAAAA
>NW_018391701.1:67524-79887 GCF_900095145.1 Mus pahari
AAAAAAAAAAAAAAAAAAAAAAAAAAAAAAAAAAAAAAAGGTCAAAGGAATACTAATTGGAAAGAAACAAGTAAAGATATCAATATCTGTGAATGATATAATAGTTTACATAAGAAACCCTAAAAGTTCCACCAGTAAATGCCTACAGCTGTTAATCAATTTCAGCAACATGACTAGATCTAAAATTAGCTCAATCAATAGACTTCCTCTACTCAAAGGATAAAAAGGCTGAGCAAAATATTAGAGAAACAACACCCTTCACAATAGTCACAAATAATATAAAACATCTTGATGTGACTCTAACTACACAAGTGAAAGATCTGTAGACTAGAACTTCAAGTTTCTGAAGAAAGTATTTGAAGACCTCATAAGATGAAAAGATCTCTCATGCTCATGGATTGACAGGATTAACATAGTAAAAGTGGACATCTTACTAAAGCAGTTTAAAGATTCAATGCAGTCCTCACCAAAATTCCAATTCAATTTTTTCATCTGGATTAGGAAAAAAACAAAAGACAATACAATAAAAAATAAAACAAAGAAAGAGGCTAGCAAAACCCATTCTGGACAATGAAAGAACTTCTGGAAGAATCACCATCCCTGTCCTCAAGCTGTATTACAAAGCATTAGTGGGGAAAACCTCATGGTATTGGTACAGAAACAGACATGTAGATCAATGGAATAGTAGTGAAATTGAAGAAATATACTCACACATATTTGTTCATTTGATCTTTGACAAAGAAGTCACTTGAACTATCCACAGGGGAAAAAAAGGAGCACTTTCAACACATGATGTTGGTTCAACTGGTGATTGGCATGTAAAAGAATGCAAATTGATCCATTCTCATCTCCTTGTACAAAGATCAACTCCAAGTGGATTAAGGAGCTCCATATAGTATCAGATATCCTCAATCTAAGAGAAGATAAAGTAGCAAAGAGCCTCAAACACATGGGCACAGGGCAAAATTTCCTGAACAGAATGCCAATGGCTCAGGCTCTCAGATAAACAATTGACAAATAGGACATCAAAAAGAACACTGGCAATAGGACAAAAGGACAACCTAAAGACTGGGAAAAGTACTTTGCCAACCATATATCTGACAGAGGGTTAATATCCAAACAATGCAAAGAACTTGAGAAGTTAAATTCCAGAGAACCAAATAACCCTATTAAAAATGGGGTACAGAGGGCTGGAGAGATGACTCAGTGGTTAAGAGCACCGACTGCTCTTCTGAAGGTCCTGTGTTCAAATCCCAGCAACCACATGGTGGCTCACAACCATCCGTAATGAGATCTGACACCCTCTTCTGGTGCATCTGAAGACAGCTACAGTGTACTTAGATATAATAATAAATAAATCTTTTTTTAAAAATGGGGTACAGAACTAAGCAAAGAATTCTCAATTGAGGAATCATGAATGGCTCAAGATCACCTAATCAAATGTTCATGATCCTTAGTCATCAGAGAAAGGCAAAACTAAATGACTCGGAGATCCCACCACACATCAATCAGAATGACTAAGATCAAAAACTCAGGCAAGAGCAGATGGTGTTGTCATGGTTTGAAAATGCTTGAGTCAGGGACTGGCACTATCTAGAGGTGTGTCTTTGTTGGAATAGGTATGTCACTGAGTCTATAGGCTTTAAGACCCTCATAATAGCTGCCTGGAAGTTAGTCTTCCACTAGCAGCCTTCAGATGAAGATGTAGAACTTCCATTCCATCTGTAACATGCCTGCCTGAATGCTACTATGCTCTTGCCTTGACAATAATGCACTGACCCTGTGAAGCTGTAAGTCACATGCAATTAAATGTTGTCCTTATGAGAGTTCCCTGGGTAATGGTGTCTGTTCACAGAAGTAAAACCCTAACTAAGACAGCTGGCAAGGATGTGGAAAAAGAGGAACACTCCTCCTTTGCTGTGATTGTAAGCAGGTACAACCACTCTGGAAATCAGTTTGGCAGTTCCTCAGAAAATTGGAAACCATTCTACATGAAGAACAAGCTATATCACTACTGGACAAAAATTGTTCCAGCATATAACAAGGACACATACATGATCCACTATGTTCATAGTAACCTTATTTATAATAGCCAGAAGCTGAAAACAACAAGAGTGTTCCTCTACGGTAGAATAGATAGGGAAACTCTTGTTAGTTTACACTATAGAGTTCTACTTAGCTATTAAATACAATGACTACATGAAATTTGCAGGCATATGATGGACCTAGAAAATATCATCCTCAGAGACGTAAACCAGACACAAAAGGATAAACAGGGTATGTACTCACTAATAAGTGGATATTACCCCAAAAGCTCACAATATCAAGGATACAGGTCACAGACCATATGAAGCTTAAGAAGGAGAAAAACCAAAGTGTTAATGTTTCAGTCCTACTTAAAAGGGGAACAAAATAATCACAGGAAGTACAGTAAGGGAAAGACTTAGGAGAGAGAGAGAAGTGGGAGAGAGAAGGGGGCAGAATTATCTATGGGAAGAGAAAGCAGAGATAGCAGAGAAGTCCAGAGCATTAGAAAAGGAGTATGTAGCAACGGGAAGTGGGGAACTGGGGAGAGCCAATAGAAAGTCACAGATACCAGGGAAGCAAGAGGATCCAAGGACCCAGTGGGGATAACATTAGGTGAAATACCAAACAAAAGGGAGTTAGAACCTGTAGAGACCACAACCAGAAGATAGGCGTGGGTCCACTTGAGGGATGGGACAACTCACCCATCTCCAAATTTTTAATCACATAAATTATTCCTGTCATAAGGAAACTCAAGGACAAAAAATAAAAAATAAAAATAGAGCAGATACTGAAGGAAAGGCCATCCAGAAGCTGCCCCTCCTAGGGATCCATCCCATCAGCAGACACCAAACCCCCACACTATTGCTGATGTCAAGAAGTGTCTGTGCTGACAGGAGCCTGGTATAACTGTCTCCTGAGAGACTCTGCTAGCACTCGACTAATACAGCTGCAGATACTCACAGGCAGCCATCTAACAGAGCACAAGGACACCTATGGAAGAATTAGGGGAACAAATGAAGGAGCTGAATGGGATTGTAACTCTACAGAATAAACAAAAGTATCACCTAACCAGACTCCACAGAGCACCCATAGACTAAACCACAAATCAAAGAGTATACATGTAGGAATCCTGGCTCTAGCTAGTAGTAGTAGAGGTTTGCCTTAACCGGCATCAGTGGAAGGGGAGACCTTTGGCCCTTTTGAGATTTGATGCCCCAGTGTAGGGGCATGCTAGAGGAGACAGGAGAGGGTGCCTCCCCACTTTTATGTGCATTGGAATTTTGGCTACATATATTTCTGAATGTGCCATATCCCCTAGAATTTGAGCTACAGATAGTTGTGAGCTGCCATATGGATGCTGGGATTGAACCCAGGTCTTTTGAAAGAGCAGCTATTGTTCTGACCAGCTGAATCATCTCTCCCGCCCTTCTACTTTGTTTTGCAAGACAGAATTTCTTTGTGGAGTTCTGGGTCTCCTGAATCTCACTCTGTAGGCCAGAATGATCTTACAGTCACTGCATGTTTTACTCTATAGCTGGTATTAAATTCATGTACAACCATCACCAGGATGTTTATTTGGGTTTTTTAATATCTATTTTCTGGAGTTCTTTATATATTTTGGATATTAGCCTTCTACCAAGTGTGAAATTAGTAAAAATATTTTCCATCTCATTCCATTAATGCCTCATTATCTGACTAATGACGTAGTTTCTCGTACAGAAGTCTTTCAGGTTTTTGTAATTTCATATATTGTTGATCTTAGTGTTTATGCTATTTGTGTACTGTTCAAAATGTGATCTTCTGCCGGGTGTGGTGGTCCATGCCTTTAATTCCAGCACTTGGGAGACAGAGGCAGGCAAATTTCTGAGTTCAAGGCCAGCCTGGTCTACAGAGTGAGTTCCAGGACAGCCAGGACTATACAAAGAAACCCTGTCTCAAAAAAAAACAAAAAACAACAACAACAAAAGTCATCTTCTGTGTCAATATGTTCACTAATGTTACCCACTTTCTCTTGTGTCAGGCTCAGTATGCCTGCTTTAATGTTGAGGTCTTTGATACTCTTGGACTTGAGTTGTGTGCATGGTGATGAATGTGGATCTATTTGTACTCTTCTACATGTATACATCTAGTTGCATGAACAACATTTGTTGAAGGATGATATCATTTTCCTACTGTGCAGCATCTTTTTCTTCTTATGAGGTGCCCACACATGTTTAAATTTATATCTGTGTCTTCAATTTGATTTTACCTATTAACACATCTATATTTATGCTAATACCATGCAGTTTTTATTGCTGTACCTATTTAGTACAGCTTCAAATGAATTGTGGTGATACCTCCAAGCTTTCTTTGATTGTTTGGGATTGTTTTCAGTTATTATGGGATTTTTTTTTCACAATAAAGTAAGAATTGTTCTTTCAATGTCTTCATATAACCTGATTAGAACTTTGGGAGGGATTGTACTTAATTTGTAGATTGCTTTTGGTAGAATGGCAATTTTAATAATGAGTTTTCCATCTTCTGATAGTTTCCTTAATTTCTTTCTTCAAAACTTGAAGTTTTAAATCACAAGTATTTCATTTGTTTGGTAAAGGTTACCTCAAAGTATTTTCTGCTATTTTGAAGTGTGTTTCATTGACACTTGATTAATTTATTTACTCACTTTACATCATAATCACAACCTTCTCCTGCCCTTTTCTCTCAGTCTCACCCTTATAAAACTCCCACCTTAACCTCAGAAAAGTGGAACACCCCCTTGTGACCACCCTGCCTGGGACATCCATTCCAAGCAGGACTAAGCACATCCCTCCCCACTGAAGCCCAACCAGGCAGTCTAGATAGGGGAAGGGTATCCAGTTGCAGGCAACAGAGTCTGAGACAGGCCCTGATCTAATTTCTAGGGAAGCCACATGAAGAGAAAGCTGCTGCACATCTGCTACAAATGTGTAGGGGGCCTAGTTTGAGCCTCTGTGTGCTTTTTGATTGGTAGTTCAGACTCTGTAAGCCACCATAGGCCAAGGTCAAATGATTCTGTAGGCCTTCTAGTATCTTTGAACCCTCTAGCTTACTCAATTCAATCTCCCACACTTCCACAAACCTCCCTATAATCTGACAGATTTTTCGCTGTGCTGGATGGAGCCTATCTGTAGACAGTTATGGTTGGTTCCTGTCTGCAAGCAAAGTAGATTATTACTAATAGTGTCAGGGGTTGGATATATCCCATAAGATAGGTCTTAAATTGAACCACTCATTGGTTGGCTGTTTCCTCAATCTCTGCTCTATATTTATCCCTGCACATTTTTTAGGCAGGAATGCTTTAAGTTGAAGTTTTGTGAGTGGGTTGATGTCCCCCTCACTCCACTGAAAGTCTTGCCTGGCTACAGGAGGGTATTGTGAAGGGTGTTTCCATGATTTCTTTCTCAGTCTATTTGTTATTTGCAATTAGAAGGCCCCCTAACGTTTTTTACTCAGCCTTGTATCCAGCAAGATTTGGTGAAAGAGTTTATTAGATGTATGGTTTTGTGGTAGAATTTTTGAGGTTAGTTAACTTTAATATTATGACATCTGCCAATATTGATACTTTGGAATGGTGATCACAATGCAGAGTGTCAAATGTGGCAGAGGTAGCTGTGGGTTGCACTGTGGAGCAGGAGGCTGCATCAGCTCATCAGGACCTGAGTGGCTGAGGTATGGAGAGGTATATGCGGCAGGACTGGAGATGAATTTCACAATGTACTCCAAGTTTAAATCTATGGTCCACCTGCCTTAGCCTTTTTAGTAGCTTCGATTATTCTACAATAACTGACAATTAATATTTCTAAGCTGAAAAACAAAATTATTGCTTTTTTTGAAACACATGGTTAAGGAAAGGTGTCAGAAAAAGGCCTTTCAAGATACTCCTGAAGATATTAAGAAGCAAATAAAAGGAAAAAGGAATGAAAACTTCATGGAGATTGGCAAAAGCAAGTCCTTTATTTTTGCACCAAGTAAAGTAGCCATTAACACTTCTACAGTGTTGCAATATTACCAAGATAACAACAGGTGTTTGGTTTGGTTTTGTAGAATGAAAAGTCCAAAGTGAGAGAAGCAATGGATATCATCCAACAACTGAGAAGAGAATGCTACTACCTTCCATGTCAGCTATATACATTGAAAGAGAAGATAACTTCCTGACAAAGTGAAGATACCACTCAGAACTGGAAAGGACGTCCCTCAGAAATGGAATCCAGCATTGACAATATGACCAGGGACATTTCTGTGAAGACCATATAGCACACTTGTACACATTTCTATATAAAACCCTTCCTAACTCACCTGTGAACTAGTGGGCAAGAGAAACTACTACCTATTCTTTGATAGTATGCTGAGGTGGGATATACTTGGGAGTACAAAGTGCATGTTGCTTAAGTTGAAAGCAGCATCTCTTCTGAGAATGCTCTGCCCATAAAGATTCTTGTTAGGAACTAAGATATAGGAGATTCAACAACCAATCTCAACTGCATGCATAATGCAAAGAGAATATTTAAAATATATGTGCATGCTAGCATGAGTAAAATTCCCAAGAAATATAAAACATTAAGGCATACTTCTTCAAATGGAGAATAATCCATGCAGTGCTTGTATAACAACTGAAAATAGTTGGATTAGAGAATAGAGAAGAGCCAGTGACACCTTACTTAAGAAACTGTTTATAGTAAAAAGATGAGGACATTAGTTCCAACTACAAATATCCCAATAGAAAGCAAGGGGTCATAGCACACATCTACACTCTCACAGAGGTGCTGTAGAAAATGTCAAACTCATCTGCCTTGAACACCATTTGCATCCAGGTCATATTTTTTGCTTATGACTACTGAGATTGCTGGTCCCATTCTGAGAAGACATCAGAATTCATATTGTGTGGACTTGCCATATGAAATAAAGGGTACAGTTTTGCTTAGAATACCCTTAACATTTGAGGCACCCAGGCTCATGTATCCAGTAACTATACATCCTCTGCCTCCTGACCATGAGACCAACCATGGTTGGACTAACCAAATCTTAGCATGCAATAGAGTAAAAATTCTCTTTCACATTTTATTCTTTCTAACAGTTCTGTTTCTTTTGGGGACTCTGAAAACACAGGAATAACTGAGAAAGACAGGGAGTATCAAATATTACTCCCATACTTGTGAACATATGCACAGTTGCACATTCAATGGAAACGACACACATTTATCTCAACAAATATGTATTCTACACATATGAAGGATACCACACAATATAATATTCGTCAAATAGTACTGATTATATGAAATAATATATTATATTAAGAAACAGGTATTTTATCTCTTCATTTACCTTCCAGTTACTTTCAAGTTCTTAATGTGGAGGAAGTTGGGGGGAGAGAAAAAAATTCTATAGGCTTTTCCCCTACAGTTTGCACTTACCTGTGGCATTTGAAATCTCATTTTCAGGGCAAGGGGAACAATCAAAACAGCAGGATGGTTTTTCTTCTAGGTAGAATTTCTTAAATCCAGGAGCACAGCTCACGCTGCATATAGAAGTTGGTATCTGTGCAGCAAGATATGCATTGCTTTCAGATATTACCTACTAGGTTTTTAATCATACTGTTTAGCACATATTATGAAACTGGCAAAATATAGCAAAACAAATTTAATGGACAAATTGAATTTAGTGCAATTGCTTACCATATACATTCAATTCTACAAAAAGTAGACAATTAAAAAATATCATTCTTTCAAATATTCAAGAATTCAAAAGATGATCTTATAATCACTATAGAAAAAAAGTATAAAACAATGCTACAATGGTTGTATCTACTTGTAAAACATTCAGTTAGGACAAACTGACCTGGCTATATCCTGAGGCCCATTGGATCACGTCCTCATATAAGTACAACTTTTGATCATGTAGGAAATATGAATAAAATCGTCCTATTTTCACCTTTACTCCAAGCCCTTGTGGAAAATTCCAAATCATATGGATCTCATACTCTGAATCTCTTTTTGCTTGGGGATTAATGATCACTACATCTCCAATAGGATTCAAAAACTGCATGTTTTTTAAGAATTCATGAATCTAAAGAGATGAAGCATTCATAAAAACAAATATAAATTCACTAAATCAGGAAATGTATTACAGGAAGACACTGTTAGTTTTGAGATTTCTCTCAGCATCCAACTTTACTGGAGTATCTTATCAAGTAAATGAAATCATATAAGCAATTTTTAAAATGCCATTATGAGGGGATATGAGTAGATCAAATTTGCATTCTTCTACATGATGAACTGAGTTGGAATTTTGTTGGGTATTGCATTGAATCAGTAGATTGATTTTGGTAAGATGGCCATTTATACTATGAATCCTGCCAATCCATGAACATGGGAGATCTTTCCATCTTCTGAGGTCTTCTTAGATTTCTTTCATCAGAATGTAGGAGGGACCTGGGAGGGAGATCAGAGGAGGAAGGGAAAGGGGAGACAGGATCAGGTATTGGAAGGGACAGCAGAGAAGTACAGAGGATCAGGAAGTTGAATAGAAACATGTAGCAATGGGGGTTAGGGAATCTGGGGGCAGACACTAGAAAGTCCCAGACTCCAAGGAAGCAAGAGGCTCCCAGAACTCAACAGGTATGAATTTAGCAGAAACACCCAACAAAGGGGAGATACAACTGGTAGAGACCACCGGTAGCAAATAGTCATTGCCCTCAGTTGAGAGAAAGTGTCACCCAACCAACTTAAAATTTTTAACCCAGAAAAGTTCCTGTCCAAAGAAAAGAAATGGACAAAAGAATGTAACAGAGACTGAAGGAAAGGCCATCCAGAGACTGACTCATCTAGGGATTTATCTCATCTACAGACCAAAACCCCGCACTGTTAATGATGAAGAAGCCCTTGCTTACAGGAACCTGTTAGAGCTGTTCCTGAAATGCTCTACCAGCGTCTGAAAAATATAAATGAAATCTAAAGGATTGAGCTTGGAGACCCCAGTGGAAGAGCTATTGGAAGGACTGAAGGAACAGAAGAGGATTGCAAAACCATATGGAGAACACTATCAATTAACTGGAACCCTTGAGCTTCCAGGGAATAAACCACAAACTAAAGAGTATACATGGAGGAATCTATAGCTCCAGATACATATGAAGCAGAGGATTGCCTTATCTGACAGTGGGAGGTGAGGCCCTTGGTCCTATGGAGGCTTGATGACCCAGCATAAGGGGAAGCTAGGGCAGTGAGGCAGGAGTGAATGAACAGGTGGAGAAGCATGCTCATAAAGGCAAAAGGGAAAGATGAGAGGGAGAATGGGATGGGGGGTATGTGGAGAGGTAACAAGGAAGGGAGGATTTCATTCGAAAGGTAAACAAATAAAATGATTAATAAAATGATTGTTTGTCTTATCATAACATATATATTCAAACACCAAAATAAACTAAATAAATTGTATTTATACATTTTTGAATGTACACATGTACAACAATAATAAAGAAAGAAAGGATGTAATAGACTAAAGAAATGAACTTGATGTCTAGAGGAGAACTGAGTAGGAGAAAGTATAATTGCTTCAATAAAAAATATTTTTAAATCATGAGTCATTTTGAGTGTTCCAATAGCTGCTAATGGAAGACACTTTACCTGCATGCACTCCTGCATTATTGTACTCTCATTTCCCAGTTGCCAAAAGTCTATTTTGTTAAGGACCATTTCATGGAGAGCATGAGCCACAGCATATATAGCATTGTATATATTGTAACACTCATCATTCATGGCCATGTCAAAACTGGGCCATGGTAACCATTCCCAAGAATTGCTGTATGTGCAATGGTTTGGTGTTTTACAGTTCGATTTTAATATTGAACAGTTAAAGTACAACCACCCCAGTCTTTCAGAAGAAAAATGATGTGTGTCCTTAGAAAGATTCATTCTGTGAAAAAAATTATTTAAAGTTGAAACATCTCCATGATATTGTGAAATAGTGAGAGTCCCATAGAATGAAGTAAGGCTGAAGTCTCTGTCACTTGTGATGGCATCCCATTGTGAGGTGGTGAACCAGATTTTCTGTGTGCCTAAATATTTCCAATGTTTAAAGCTCACTTCTAAAGAAGTATTCAGTTCTCCATAAAGTATAACAACATTTGCTGAAGATGTAATTATTTGGTTGTAATATTTCTCAGACCTTGTTGAAAATAAGTGCATGTTCTGTGGAATCACATTCACAAAGGCTAAACAGACTCCATTTCTTTGCATTTCTTCTTTTATATCTATGAGAAATTGAATACCTTGGTCATCATCTTGGATGACTAGTCCTACCCATGTCCAGCTGAAATGGAACAGCAAGGATACTACAGCTTCAGGCAGGAATCTGTCTTTGGCGGCAATCTGATGCAGATTAGGAAACTTGCTCTGGTCACTCAGGAGAGGGTGGAATGGTCCATAGGTAATCTAATGGAAGCAGAACAAGAAAGCCACATGAGGAAGAGGGATGCTGTCAAGGTCAGTCTAAGTTCTTAATTGTATTTAGGAGCAGTTGGAAGTGGTGGGAAGAAATTATTTGCAGTTCATGACTAAAGAATTACTTAATTACCTACAATCCTCAAGAAATGTAGAGTCCAATTTAAGCCTTCTAGACATTGCTATTTCCTATAACTCTCTCCTTTTTTTTCTCTTTTAAATAATCTCAAACTATATCAAGGCTCTGATTATTAGCACTTTAAGAAATATAGATCAAGGAGTATAAACCTACAATACCCAGTCTCTTTGATAATGGCAGTTAACAGGCAGTGTCCAAACTCTTCCACAAAAACAAACAAACAGACAAAACCTATCTTACCTGTGGGGTGAAATAGAACTGCAGAATTGCTGCCACTTGTGCGGATGATAGCCACTGTGGACCTGTAAGTGCTATGCCACATCCAAATTGATCACAGATGTAATTAGGAAGAGTGTCATAATTCCTTGTCATTATATTTAAATCAGTAAATAATGATGAATAACCATTGCATTTGCCTTTATAATATGCAATTTCCAGAGACACATTGGGTAAAAGGTAGGGGTTATCGTTTATCTCTTCCATTGCAAAATACAGTGACAGAAGATACTGGTATATTTTGGAAGGCAAACTGAAAATAGGAAATTATAATAATTATTAGCACAGTACCCAACAGGCATATTTTCTGATTAAATTGATTAAATATTATAAACTGAATGTTACTCCACTTAAATGCCTATGTGAAAGCCTTTACTGTTTTTGAAAGTCCAGTAAACTTGAGATCATTACAGATCCATAAGAAACTTCAAATTCATAAGCATTGTTTAAATTAAGTTTTTTCATAAAATCCAGTTGATTTCATTCATGTTCTATAAGGAACAAGCAAAAGATATATATGCCTCTATGAACCTGAAATGGGTCTCTTATCAGGCATTCCATCTACTCCTAACTTAATTATAGAATTGCCATCATCAAGAAAACACTTGAATAACTATCAAGTTTGTTGGATTCTCTCACAGCTCACTGCACCAAGGCAGTGATGTAGGTGATGGATATAGTTTATATAAGGTTGCAAAATCATTTAAACTTATTCTTATAGAGGGCAAATTACCATCCTACTTTATATTTATTCTTCTTCTGTATTTATTCTTGTTCTAATCATTTCTAATTTCATCCATAATAGGTTGAATGATAAAGATCTCAGATTATAATACTTATCATACTAGTTCACAATAGTTCATTATTTTTGGTCCATTGTAAAATATAAATTTTCTTCGTTTAAGGTGGGCCAGGCACAATGACACATTACAATAGTTCTAGCACAATGGAGACAAGAGGCAGGTGAATGTTTGAGCTCATTAGCAGTGTACAGTGCTGCAATTCTACAGACTCTGGTCAGATATAGCAAGGTGAGGTAGCACTAGAGATATTCAGATGGCAGGAGGCAAGCATATGAACATAAGCAACAGAAACCAAGATTACTTAGCATCATCAGAACCCAGTTCTCAAACCATAGCAAGTCCTAGATATACCATCACACTAGTAAAGCAAGATTCAGATCTAAAATCATTTGACATGATGATGATAGAGGACTTTAAGAAGGACATAAAAAACTCCTTTAAAGAAATACAAGAAAGTCAGATAAATAGCTAGAAGCTATTAAAGAAGAAATACAAAATAATCTCTTAACGAACTACCTGAAAATACAACCAAAGAGGTTAAGGAATTGAACAAAACCATCAAGGATCTAAAAATGGAATGGAAACAATAAAGAAATCACAAAGGGTTATATAGATATGAGAGAGAGAGAGAGAGAGAGAGAGAGAGAGAGAGAGAGAGAGAGAGAGA
>NW_018391701.1:79897-96461 GCF_900095145.1 Mus pahari
GAGAGAGAGAGAGAGAGAGAGAGAGAGAGAGAGAGAGAGAGAGATCCATAAATTTAAAAGAGATTAGGGCTACATGAAGGGTTAGGAGAGAAGAAAAGGAAGATGTAAATGATAAAATTATAAAGTCCTCCTTAGCCTGGGGTCCATCCCACAATCACCCACCAAATGCAGATACTATTGCATATGCCAGCAAGATGTTGCTGAAAGGACCCTGATATAACTATCTCTTGTGAGGCTTGCCAGTGACTGGAAAATGCAGAAGTAGATACCCACAGTCATCTAGAGGATAGAACACAGGGCCCCCAATGGAGGATCTAGAGAAATTACCCAGGGAGCTGAAGGGGTCTGCAACTCTATAGGTGGAAAAACAATATGAACTAATCAGTACCCCCAGAGCTCATGTCTCTAGCTGCATATATAGCAGAAGATGGCCTAGATGGACATCATTGGGAAGAGAGGCCCCTTGGTCTTGCAAACTTTATATGCCCCATACAGGGGAACGACAGGGCCAAGATGTGGGAGTTAGTGGGTAGGGGAGCCATGTGGGGGTAGGGTATAGGGGAATTTGAGATAGCATTTTAAATGTAAATGAAGAAAATATCTAATCAAATAAAATATTTAAAAAAGCCAGAGGGGGGGAGCTTAAATGAAAAAAAAATAAAAGATATTTTTAAAAGGATAAAAGATGTTTCTCAAATTAAAAAACAAAAACATTGAAAAGGATACATAACAGATATCACTTAAATAAGAGATCATAACAGTACTATAAATTACATAAGATGATATGTCAACAAATTATAAAATCTTGAAGATGTTACATTTTATAGATTTCAAATATGAAGGAATAAAAATCTGAACTGACTTAAAAACAGACATTGAATTGATAATTATCACTTTCTATTATAAAAAAGTAAAGGAGTTGGATAGTTCATTACTGAGTCATTCCAAATATTTAAAAAGTTTACTCTATCATCTAGAAAATCATTTAAAAGGTAATAAAAGAGAATATCTAAAACCTATATTTCAAATTTCAGATTCACATGCTACTGAAGCTGCATAATAATACCTAAAGAATATCTTCTACTGAACAGTCCTTAAGTCCCATTGAATAGCTGTTAGTATATCTTTGGGAAGAAAGGCTAGCTCAATATACATAGCAAAAGCAATATGCTATTTTAACAGAATAAAAGACAAACATGTTTTAATCATATCAATATATGCAAAAAATCATTAAAATTATAAAAGTAAACACCTTTTCATAATTAAAAGATGCTTTCATGAGTTATCCTCAAAGGGAAAGCATTTCAACATGCTGTAGGCCATATATTATAAGCACATAGCTAATATTATGGTAAAGAAAGGAAGGTTGAAATTGTTTCCTGTGAGATCAGATAAAAGAAAAAAGTGTTCATATCACAGTACTATCATACTAGCCAGATCAATTAGGCAAGGGTGGACATTGACAACATGCATATTAAACATAAATGAGTTAAATTGCCTTACCATACCATGCTATAGACACAAATCATTAGGATCTCACCAAAATATAACCTTGCAAGATAAAAATCAAATTACGAAAAACAAATACTGTTCTTATACTTTGCCAAGATAGTGTCAGAAAAAATAAATAAAAACATCATCAGTTTAAATACTTTAAATAGCTTAAATATTTAAATAGTCATATTTTAAATATTAACAGTAATTAATTATTAATTAATTCTCATGGAAAGATTAAACTGCTTGTGAAAACAGTTTTGAATTAGAAATAATGTTCATAGATCAGTATGAACAATATAATATCAATATCTTACTAATTAAGTACAATATATTTGAGAGTTCAAATATAAATACATGTAGTAGATATAGTAGAAAATGGAAGATGATCCTTTCATGTATTTGTAACTATATAAATATATTCTTCAAAAGACAGGAAATTTTTCCATAAGATTATTTCCATAGCATGTGTTTGTGAATAATTATATTTTAAAACTAATTTTAACCACTAAATTATAATTGTTTCAATAATTATCTTACTTCCTTCATGTAAATATATATGTGATAACATCAGTATACACACTTGATACATAAGACTATATTATGTCAATATCAAATAAAACAAAGCATAGACAGGTACAAATATATTTTAGTAATTCATATTATGTCTTTCTTAGATTACAAAACCATATGTATTTTATTCAAAAATTTGAAAAAGGTTTTTCAAATTTGTCATTAACTATTTAACATAACAATAAATTCTATTAGAAAAATAAAATATGCAAATATTAGTGGTATATATTATTATGCTGGCCATGTATAGCAGTTATACACAATATAAAAATACTGATTTTTAATTTCTGACAATATTTCTGTATAACAAAATAGTCAGGAGTAAGATCAAGTTTGAACTATCTGGTTTTGTAAGGAGTTTGTAGATAATTTAAATTCTAAAATTTCCATAACTGATACTTTGAAACTTTTGGGGACCTAAGGCATTTCATCTTATACTCATTATTTTTTGGTTGGTTGGCTGGTTTTTGGTATCACCACAGGTACTACAACTCACAGTTCCCATTTTAGCTGGTAGAAACTCAAATATAGTTATAAATATTTGCAAATATCATTATTCTAAGTTTACTTACTTCTCATAATCTTGGGTTTTTTAAAAACAGCTATGAAATCTTTATAAACCTAGCACACAGGGAAATATGCCATCTTGGGTTTATAAGGCACATGCTCTCCAACCACAAAAAAACATTTCAGTGCCAAGTTCTGAAGAGAAATGAGAGCTGTGGGATTCTTCATACTGATTTAAGGACAATGGAATGAAAAATAACAGAGGAAAGCCCAAAGTCAATGTTGTCATGGCTTACCAATGGTTGGAATCAAGGTTTCTTTTATTATCCACAACTATAATATATTTGATCCTAATAACTGCATAATATTGTTAAAACTGAAAATGAATATTATTAATGTGAAACTTTTGCACCCACCAAAAGATGGATACTAGAAGTTTCCACAACTGAAAGGCCAAATACTGCACGCATGAATTCAAGAAAGAATAAATTTTAGCTGTCGACAATCAGTATTAAAGTGAGTAAAATGCACATGGTCATAAAATTATGTGAAGTTTGAAAATATATGTAAATGTGACACTAAGGTCAGAAATTTTAAATAAGATTAACACACCATGCAAACAAATGTTAAGATGCAAGCATTCTCAACAGGAGTAGAGCTGAACTAGTGTGAGATGCATTATTGCTGCTGTCAATGATTTGCCTCATTACTAATCCCATCATTCTAGGATTTGTCAGGGAAAGAAATCAGCCAATTATTCAGTGTCATCTAGTTTTCTATCAAGAGAAGAGACAATCTGATACATTTATACCTCTAATTGTGGACAGATCATTGCTCACAGTAAGGTACCTCACAAATAGAAATATTAAAATATCATATCTTTCTGAGGTCTTGTTTCTCTATTCAATATCAGTTCGAAAAGTGATTCATTTAAAATGATGGTGTGCAAACTTCAGAAGGAGTAGTTTTGGTCTTTGCAAAACATTGACCAGGGCAGAATACAGCAGACTTCTTGCATAGAATTTAGGCTCTGTATGCAAGCAAGAGTTGCACTAATAGACACTTAAAAGAGCACTTTCTAAAACCTCCTAGTACTTTACTCACTGCATTAGTTTCAACTGAATCTCTACAAAGAAGATTGGACTTCATGAAGTGGAAAGTTTCAAGAACCAGCAATTTTTAATGAATCTATTTTGAAAGTACCATGTTTCTAAATTTAGATAATTGTAAGAGAGAGTTTAATACAAGCAGTCATAAAAGAGACTGAGCCATTAAAGAATGTAAAATTAGTGTTCAGAAAAATCCTAAAATACACTGTGGCAACTTTCTCCAGTTCTGGCTCAGAAGAAGTAGTTGGTTGACCCATGTAGAGAGCTCTGACACTGTGTCTATAAGAATCATTAGGTAGAAAAGAAAGAACTCACCACGATTTAAAGAGATACTTAAAAAAGTCTTTTGGTGCAGGATCCACTCCTGTGTAAAGGAGAAAAGCACAGTCCTGGGGGAAGTCACCATCGCAGATTTCATTGGATTTTACTCTCCAAAAGCACATGTTTTCAGTTGAATTGCACAGAAGAAGAAAAAGTTTCAGGAGCAAAACTATAAAACTTGAAGTCAACATCATCTGTATATCAGTCACACTGAAAGGCTGAATTATGCAAGAACCAACAGTGTTACTCAAACAAACATGTCATATGTATAATTATCTATATGTGTCTGCTTTTATTATGCTTGTGTCTGCAGAAGGCACAAATAACCCTCAACTTCTTACTCTCCATTTTGTACCAAACTCTCAAGAGGGATAGAAAATACCCTGGCCTCGGGTTCTGCAGCTGCTTTTGACATTCAGGTGACAAACAGTTTTCAAAATATGTTATGAGAAAAATCTTCACCTGCCTTGGGTGCTATGATTTCATTCAAGGCCCTGGCTTGAGTTCCTCAGAGGAGAGATCCATTTGAGCAAAATAGCAATCTCAACAAGCCATTTGTATGACCATATTCAATCTCATTAATGAGCAGATTTCACAAAAGCATCAAAATCTCTAGAAAGCATAAGACACATGAGCCCTGATATGCTTCCTTCTCTGAGAGGAGTATGGGTAAAATTGCAAACCCAGACCACTCCAGAGTATTCACTGTGTCCTATTCAAACTACTCAATGTAACGCCTGTGTGCAGAATCTTCAAGCATTCAATGTGCTTCCCAATATAGAGAGAAGCAACTATCATGCCAATTCTATACATTTGTCAAATTATGATGATCAAATATTATCTGGTCTTTCACACTCCATCATTATACACACAGCTTCATGTGGAGTTCTAAAACATGGCTTCTGCCTCATTCCTCAATTCCTTTTTATTTTGTTGATGTATTTCTTCACCTACAGCATTAAGTTCCTTCAATTGTTATTATGCATAGCAATTTCTTTCTAGAAATCACTTCTGTATTTTATCTCCTTTGGAGAACCTTAGGTGAGTAGACAGAAGCAGAAAGACACACCTATGATAGATAGAATCAGAGTTGAAAAAAATAAGAAATTCATCATTCAAGGAGGAATTTGGAATTCTAATGTGCAGAATGTGTAGTACAGTGTGTACTTTCTGAAACTGCCACTATTGCTTTCAAAGAATGTGTATACTTTCACCAAAGACATGGAACAGGTTCTCCAATGAATGTGGGAAAGACAAGACTGTAGGTTTCATGAGGAATAGAGCACACCAAGAAAACAGGCCGACAAAATTAACTAAGCAGGGCTCACAGAGAAGGAAGGAAACTACAAGCACAGTGCCTGCATGAGTTTGCATGAAGTCCTTTTTCTATGTTATGAGTATTACTGTGGTGTTTTTTTGTTTTTGTTTTTTTTGTTGTTTTTTTGTTTTTTTTTGTTTTGTTTTGTTTTTTTGCCGCAGGAATAGGTGTGTCTCTGACTGCTTTGTATGCTTTTGTTATACTTTTCCTACTCCTGGATTGGGTTGTCCAACCTTAATCTAAGGGCGTTTGCCATGAGATTTGTATCCAGTTTAATCCTATCTGCAGTTTGTCTCTTGTAGAATTACTCTTATTTAAAGAGGAAACAGGGGGAGGAGTATGGATTTGAGGGAGAAGAGAAGTTAAAGGGAACTAGGAGGAATGTAGGGAAAGGAAACTGTAATTGGGATGTACTTTATGACAAAAGAACCTATTTTCAATAATAGTAAATAAAAGCCTATGCTACAGTTGCTTTCCCTTATTAAAGTTTCTATTATTTTATATTTTACATATTTCAGCTAATATTTCCCACCAACTGTCATCATCTCTGCTTTTATAACACAAAAATTCACTTAGCTGTACAAAATTCTACTAGATATTCAAAGAACTATCAACAATACTATTCAAATTGATCCATGTAATAAGGAAAGAACAATTACATATATTAAAAGTACTTTTTTTTTGAGATTGTAATCTGATTACATTTGAGATCATAATCTAATTATATTTCCCTCTCCTCCCTTGAATCCCTTTCATATCTTCACTCCTCTTACTGTTTCAAAGTTGGGATGCCTTTAGTTATCAATTATCTTTGTATACATATATATTTATATATAACTAAATACATGCAGACAACATACTCATTCTATAAAATGTTGCTTGTATGTGCATATATTTAAAAATATTTAATGTATAGATTTTTATTAATTTTGAATATTTTTTAACTTTTTCTCTTTACTTTTGAGATAGTAATAGAATTTTTTCATTTTAAAAGAAAGCAGATACCAAAAGGGGTTTTTGCATATGTCTTATTGTACACAGTTATACAAGCTTATGTTTTACAAATTTGGTCATATTATCATTGGTTTTAAGTCCTTACCGCCCCAAAATCATATTTCTACCTTCCATTTCCATGTTTTGACGGACACAATAACATGTGAACACACACACATACACACACACACACACACACATACACACACACACAAAATCATACACACAGGCACATATGAATACACAAAAGTAGTCCATATATGTTAACCTACAAGAGAAAATGTGGTAGTTGCTCTTTTACCTCCTATTTGTTTATATGTTTTCTATTCCCAAGTCTCTTTAGAATATTCCTTCCCAAATGCACCCTACTTTTGTCAATGACATATATATATATATATATATATATATATATATATATATATATATATGATGGAAAATGTTACAATCTGCAAATTGGAGTAAATATTTTCCTGATAAGCCTTCTTTATTTTTAAAAAGACAATTGTTGTCATCAACCTTCCTAAAAATGGCATATTTTTGGTTTATGGCTGAATAAAATATTCATGTATATATATGCAATAAATCCATTATGCATTTATCTGACAATGAGCACAAAGGATGAATCCATGTCTTTTGGATGGTTTGATTCATACTCTTATCTTCATGAAGGTCTGCAGGATGTTAATTTTAATATCTTTGATATGTTTCACAGTTACAGACTAGATGTACCAATTGGCTGCTAGTTGTACTTTCAGATATAAGTAGATTTCACTGTTATATATATACTCCATATTCTCACCAAAAAATCGATGGCTTTTTACATTCTGTGCATTTATTAAAATCATTTGTTGTAGTACTCTCCATCAAAACAGCTGTTCTGCTTAGTAATATGGAATCTCAGTGTAGAAATCATTAGCATCTTCCAATTAGCTACGGATCTTAAATATGTTTTCACATATTTATTGGCCAGTTGTATAACTTTTTTAGAGAACTGTGTAGTCATTAGCTTTTCAAATCATCTGAAAACTTGCCTGTGAATTAAAGTGTTTAATTTTTCAATTATTTTTCATCAAAATATCAATCTCTTGTCAAATGAATCTCTTATAATTATTCTGTCCTGTTCTAGGGACTTTCTATTGACTCTGCTGATCATTTCCATTGCAATGTACAAAATATTTAAATTAATTTAACAGTATCTAACATGTCTATCTAATTCTGCCTAAGTTTTTGGAATCTTGTCACAATGCTCCTTGTTAATCTACGTGTTGAAGCATTCTACAGTGTTATTTTCAAACTATTTCAAATGGACAGGCTTTCATTCATTTTGTACACAGTTTCTTCAGAGGTGACACATTAGGCTCTAAATAGCTTACAGAACATATATTACACAAAAAAAAATTATACAAAATTTAGAAGAGTTCTAACGTCTCTAAGTGTACTACCTGATCATAATGAACTAAACTTTAAGTGGACATCAAGCAAATATTGTAAGAACAAAAATTTGTGGAGGTTAAACAACTCACTACTAAATGATAAATGGGTCAAAGAAGAAATAAAGAAAAAAATCCTGTAATTGTATAAAAATAAAAACAGTCGAACGATAACTACTATTTTACCAAAATAAAATAAACAGATTGAAAATGAAATCAACATAACAATTATCGCTATCTTAGTACTGCAAGGGAAGTCTAGAGACCTAATTGCCTACACCAAAAATCAGAAAGAGACAAAAGTTAAATTAACTTAAGTCAAAAAAATGGAGAAATAATAACAAGTTAATCCAAATCCAGAGAATGTTGAAAAATAAAAAGCAGTGCTAAAATTAATCAAAGAGAAGCAAAGAAAACATTACAAAACACTATATGAATTTAATTGCTAGGCCTTAAAAAGAGACAGGATTGACAGACCCAAATAACAAAAAGAAAGAAAGAAAATTAATAATAATAACAATATCAATAGTAAAGGAAATATATAGAGATATGTTCCAAATTAACAGGAGAATAAGTGAATGGCTAGGAACTACAAAAAGCACCAAAGAAATGTCAGATCATAAGTGAATATTTCAAAAATCTATATTCAGACCTGAGAATCTTGAACCATAAAGTCAAACTTCCCTATCCACCCTTGATCTTCCTTGCTTGCTTGAGTCCTCAGGGGCAAATCAAGCTTGCCTGAGAAGCCTCTTATCCCCTCTGCACCCTAATTCTCCCCCACCTAACTGATCTGCAAGACGCAGATTTAAAATCATATCTCATGATGGTGGTAGAAGATTTTAAGAAAGACATGAAAAACTCACTCAAAGAAATACAGAAGAACACTGCTAAATAGGTAGAAGCCCTTAAAGAGGAAGCACAAAAATCCCTCAAAGAATTACAGGAGAACACTGCTAAACAGGTAGAATCCCTTAAAGAACTACAGGCAAATACTGCTAAACAGGTAGAAGAAACACAAAAAATCCCTTAAAGAAATACAGGAAAACACAAACAAACAGGGAATGGAATTGAACAAAACCATTCGGGATGTGAAAATGGAAGTAGAATCAGTAAAGAAAACGCAAAGGGAGACAATTCTGGAGATAAAAACCCTAGGAAAGAAATCAGGAAACAAAGATGTGAGCATCAGCAACAGAATGCATGAGATGGAAGAGAGAATCTCAGATATGGAAGATTCCATAGGGAACATGGACACAACAATCAAAGAAAATGCAAAATGCAAAAAGATCCTGACTCAAAACATCCCAGAAATCCAGGACACAATGAGAAGACCAATCCTATGGATAATAGAAGTAGATGAAAATGAAGATTTTTCAATTTATAGAGCCAGCAAATATCTTCAACAAAATTATAGAAGAAAACTTCCCAAACCTAAATAAAGAGATTCCCATGAACATTCAAGAAGCTTAGCGTATGCCAAATAGACTGGACCAAAAAAGAAATTCCTCCCGACATATAATAATCAGAACATCAAATGCATTAAATCAAGTCAGAATATTAAAAGCTGTGAAGAGCTGGTTTGGCCACAGCCCCAAGATGGCACTCGGGACTGCTGACAAGTCTAACAGCTAAAAACTGACTGCCTCATATCCCTCAAAAATAGCCACATCCATTAAACTGCACTGCACAGATGCATCATGACAGAAGAGCAGATGATGTGACGAATGTAGTCCTGTGCCAATGAACTATGCCTACATGGAATAGGGTGATGGGGAGTGGACTAGAGGGCATAAAAGGGGATGGCCAAGAGAAGTCTGGGGAATCTTTTTAGTGCACATGTTTATGTTCCTGAATAAACTGCTTTGAGAAGGTAATCTGTTTCGTTGCTTCTTTTCTGCTGGTCAGAGATGGTAGCAACAAAAGCAGTAAGAGAAAAAGGTCAAGTAACATATAAAGGCAGGCCTATTAGAGTTACTAGAGACTTCTCACCAGAGACAATGAAAGCCAGAAGATCCTGGACAGATGTTATACAGACCCTAAGAGAACACAAATGCCAGCCCAGGCTACTATACCCAGAAAAACTCTCAATTACCATAGATGGAGAAACCAAAGTATTCCATGACAAAACCAAATTCACACAATATCTTTCCACAAATCCAGCCCTTCAAAGGATAATAAAGGGAAAACACCAGCACAATGACTGAAACTACACCCTAGAAAAAGCAAGAAAGTAATCCCTCAACAAAACCAAAAGAAGAGAGCCACAAGAACGGAATCCCAAATTTAGCAACAAAAATGACAGGAAGCAAAATTTACTTTTCTTTGATTTCTCTTAATATCAAAGACTCAATTCCCCAATAAATACACATAGACTAACAGACTGGCTACACAAACAGGACCCCATATTTGCTGCTTACAGAAAACCCACCTCAGGGAGAAAGACAGACACTGTCTCAGAATAAAAGGCTGGAAAACAATTTTCCAAGCAAACGGTCCAAAGAAACAAGCTGGAATAGCCATTCTAATATAAAATAAAATTGACTTCCAATCAAAAATTATCAAAAAAGACAAGCAGGGCACTTCATATGCATCAAAGGTAAAATCGACCAAGATGAACTCACAGTTCTAAATATCTATTCCAAATACAAGGGCAGCCACATTCATTAAAGAAACTTTAGTAAAGCTCAAAGCACACATTGCACTTCAAACAATAATAAGGGAAAACTTCAACATCTCACTCTTACCAATGGACAGATCCTGGAAACAGAAACTAAACAGAGACACATGGACATTTAACAGAAGTTATGAAACAAATGGATTTAATAGATATCTACAGAACATTTTATCCTAAAACAAAAGGATATACCTTCTTCTCAGCACCTCATGGTACCTCCTCCAAAATTGACCATGCAATCAGTCACCAAACAGGCCTTAACAAAAATATTGAAATTGTCCAATGCATACTATCAGATCACCACAGTTTCTGGAGGAGATGACACTGACCTTCAGCAGTGTTCTCAACGTCAAGAATAACAGGAGCTGCAACATATTTTCCCAGTCTCGCTTCTTATTTATGAATTGGATACCATCCCTTTTCCTTTTGTAGATGTATAGACTTTTGTTTTAGGATGAAATGTTCTATAGATATGTTAAATTTATTTGTTTTATACCTTCTGTTAGTTTCACTGTGTCTGTCTTTAGTTTCTGTTTCCAGGATCTGTCCATTGATGATATTTGGGTGTTAAAGGCTCCCGGTATAATTGGGTGCAGTGCAATGTGTCCTTAAACTTTACTAAAGTTTCTTTAATGAACGTGGATGCCGTTGCATTTCAAGCATAAATATTCAGGATTGAGAGTTTATCTTGGAAGATTTTCCCTTTGAAAAGTATGAAGTGCCACTCCTTGTCTTTTTTGATAACTTTGGGTTGGAAGTTGATTTTATTCTATACTAGGATGGCGACTCCAGCTTGTTTCTTCAGACTGTTTTCTTGGGAAATTGTTTTCTAGTCTTTCACTCTGGGGTAGTGTCTGTCTTTGTCCCTGAGGTGGGTTTCCTGTATGCAGCAAAATGTTTGGTCCTATTTATGTAGCAAGTCTGTTACTCAATGTTTTTTTTTTTTTTAATTGGGGAATAGAGTCCATTGATATTAAGAGATATTAAGGAAAATAATTGTTACTTCCTGTTATTTTTGTTGTTACAGTTGGAATTCTGCTTTGGGGGCTATCTTCTTTTAGTTTTGTTGAAGGATTACTTTCTTGCTTTTTGTAGGGTATCATTTCCCTCCTTGTGTTGGAGTTTTCCCTTTAATATCCTTTGAAGAACTCGATTCATGGAATGATACTGTGTGAATTTGGTTTTGGTATGGAATACTTTGGTTTCTCNATCTATGGTAATTCAGAGTTTTGCTGGGTTTAGTAGCCTGGGCTGGTATTTGTGTTCTCTTAGATTCGGTATAACATCTGTCCAAGATCTTCTGGCTTTCATAGACTCTGGTGAGAATTCTGGTGGAATTCCGAGAGGTCTGCCTTTATATGTCACTTAACCTTTTTACCTTAATGCTTTTAATATTCTATCCTTATTTTGTGCATTTGTTGTTCTGCTTATTATGTGTCTGGAGGAGTTTCTTCTCTGTTCCAGTCTATTTGGAGTTCTGTAGGCTCTTGTATGTTCATGGACATCTCTTTCCTTATGTTAGGGAAGTTTTCTTCTCTAATTTTGTTGAAGATATTTACTGCACCATTAAGTTGAAAATCTTCATTCTCATATACTACCATAATCTGTAGGTTTGATCTTCTCATTGTGTCCTTGATTTCCTTGATATTTTGGGTTAGATCGTTTTTGTATTTTGCATTTTCTTTGACTGTTGTCTCAATGAGTTCTATGGTATCTTCTACACCTGAGATTCTCTTTTCTATCTTTTCTATTCTGTTGCTAATGCTTGCATCTATGACTCCTGATCTCTTCCAAGGTTTTTAATCAGCTTGTGATTGCCTTATTGTTAATATTTCCATTTTTAGATACTGGATGGTTTTGTTCAATTCCTTCACATTTTTGGTTGTGTTTTCCTGTAATTTTTAAGGAAATTTTGTGTTTCCTCTTTAATTGATTCTCCCTGTTTACCCATGTTCTCCTGCATTTCTTTAAGGGAGTGTTTTTATGTCCTTCTTAAAGTCCTCTACCATCATCATGAGATGTGATTTTAAATTCAAATCTTGATTTTCTAATGTAATGGGGAATCCATGAAATTCTGTTTGGAGAACTGGGATATAATGATGCCAAGTAGCCTTGATTTCTCTTGTTTATGTACTTGCCTCTTGCCATCTGATTATAGCTCCTGTTACCTGCTCTTGCTGACTCTGATTGTAGCCTCTTCCTCCTGTGATCTTGGTTGTGTCAGAACTCCTCAAAGTCCAGCTGTTTCCAGGATCCTGTTATCCTGAGATTCTTGGCTTATCAGAACTTTCTAGTATCAAGCTGCCTCTGGGATCCTGAATCCCTGGTGTGGCCAAGGGCCTGAAATCCTGTTTTGTCTCAAAGTGTTGCAAGGCTGGGTGGGGAGCCAGAGCTCAGGGTTTGCTTCTGGCACAGGTGCCAGCTAGAAGTAACCAGTGCCTCTGGCTGAGCTGTGGTTTGTGTTTCCCTGGGTCCTGTTGGAGTCCCAGTTACACTAGATGTTCGGAAAGATGTTGTGTCCTCAGCTATGATCTTGTGTCAGAGTTTGAGTGTTCCTGGGTGTGTCCCATCTCCCGGGAGTCCAGGTTCCTCTGTGAACCTGTGATCCTGGGTGTTTCATAGCACCTGAGAGTTGGGATTCCCCTGGGTATTTTAAGAGTAGGTGCAGAGACAGTACTCCAGGTCTGCTCCAGGTACAGGTTCAGATCAGGAGGAACCCAAGCCACTGTTTAGGTGGGGGTTCTGGTGTCGCTGAATCTCAGGGCACCCAATTACTCCAGGTGTTGCGGCAGATGTCATGGCCTCATAATCTGTGATCCTGGGCATGTTAGAGAACCTGGGAAGCAAGCTTCCTCTGGGTATTGTGGGACTGGGTGCAGAGCCATCGTCCAAAGTCTCCTAAGGGCACAGGTTCAGACCAGAAGGGGTAAATTTTCTTCAAGTAAACTTACTGTTTATTTTCATGTCTGACAGAACAACATATATTTAAATGTTTTTTTCTTATCTGCCCCATTAATTAACTTAGTATTATGGATTCCAATTATCAGTATGATACTTCACTGGCCATGTTTGGTGCCTGGAATACCTAAGTTTACCATACAAAGTATCATGATGTGGAGGCACATTTTAGAAAAATAAATGATGGGAATAAACTCTCAGTGAAAGGAGTAGTAGATTATAGATACACATTATGGAACAGTTTTCAGTGACAACACCATCTCAATATTCTCCCTGCTACAAGGAAAACTCTTCTACACAACTCTTTAGAAACTAATGACATATAAACATAGAATTCATGATGAATGACAGGAAAATGTTATTGCGAAATTTGTATGAGTGTGTGTGTATGTCTCAAAATAACATATCACAAATCACAGAAGTAGTTATATATTATATGTATATAAATATAAGTGAATGTTATGTTACAATTGTTATAACATTTAATTAGCAACTTAGAAGTAATATAAAAATACACAAAATTGTGATGATCTGGATTCCATAAATATTGTTATGATTGTTAAAACATTTAACTAGCAACATAGAGTAATATAAAAGAAAACAAAATTGTGATTATCTGGATTCCATTAAATATGAATGAAGGAAAATGCCAGGGGCCATGCTACAGTCCAGTATTTTGAGAAAGTAAGGGCAGGATATGGAGTCAGTGGCAAGGCCAAAGTTTATTTATCTTTAGCAATTCTTGTGTCTATAACTCTTTTCTATTACAAGGCCAAAACCCAATATTATCAGAAGATTAGAAAAAAAAAGATAACTGTTAGAACTCCCTTCTCTTTTGTCTCCAGGACCAATAGTTAGCCAGACAAGAGCCTTGGACTGGTTAATACTTCATGAACAAGGGAGAAAAGAAAGGAAAATATTAACATGTTTTACATAGGTAATATGCACATAAACACAAACATTCACACACAAACACACACACACACACACACACACACACACTCCTATACTTACATATTCATATATCCATTTGAGGGACAGTGCAGAAGTCTCCACATGCAGAAAATATGCCCTCATTTTGAATAAAAATTATCTCCAACATCTATTGCTCTGAGAAAAAAAGACTTCTACTCTTTATTGCTAAAAGTAAGAAAAATCTGAAAGTAAAAAGAAGTCCCTAAGTAAGAAAGGAGACTTCATGTCAGAAAAAGCTTTTCCCTGCTATTCTTAGTTCTTATACTTTCTATATTGAATTGACCACATGGTCTTCCAAACATTTTTACAAACCATAAATTCATAGCAAGTTTAAGACAATAATTCAAGTAATAAAATGAGACTTACAACGAATATTTACATGTGTTTCCATTAAACCTAGTACTTAACTAAACATTTATTTTCAGTTACTACCTCCATAAATCCACCTAAAGTTTAAAACCATAATTCCTATGTCATGAGTTAGCATGGTTTTACCAAGAAGCAAATCATCTGACTTGTTTCTCATTAGCTTTGAAGTTTTATACATGTGAACTTGCACCTACAATAAATTGTCCATTCCCAGTTTATGACCTCCAGTTATCAGATAATGGTTTCACAGCTAACCTAGAGGGAATGTTCTCCCTGATAGTGAATTTATTCCAAGCCAACATTCTTATCCTAGTATAATTAGCCTGTGAATCATGAAGGTTTATCAAAATGAAGTTGAATACTTCATACTATAAAGGGTTCAAAATTATTTTTATACATTTAATATTACTATAAAATCATTATTACTAATTATGAAATCATTGATTTGTCTACATAGTATTACTAGAAGTGTCGTCTGCAAAATAAATCAATATTTATTGATCTGCAAAAAATGCTGCCCAATAGGGTGGGCAAATGCCCAGAAATCATTAAACTGATTAATTGTAGCAGGAAAGTCATAACCATTACAAAAAGGAATACGGAGATAAGATTACTGAAAACCCTGCAATTCAGAGTTTAGCCATCATAGCCATCCAACACTGCAGTCTGTCTCCAGTAAAAGTAATTGGATATCTTTAACCTTTCCAAGATAGCTCCTACTGAAAATGAAATAAATTTTTAACACTACACCTCTTTTCAATATTCTGTTTTAATTTTTTAATGTTTCATTTTTTCACATAATATCAAACTTTATATATATATATATATATATATATATATATATATATATATATATATATAATGAGAGTATTTTATTATGCATTCTGTGCTACACTCAATAGATTTCTGAAACTAAAAAATTGGGTATGTTATTAAACACCTGAATGTTTGAATCTTTTTTAGGTCATCTTTCAATGTTCAGTAATTTTGCTTCCAACTTCTAATCACTTGTTTAATAAAATGGCTCAAATGCCTCATAAGTATACAGACATTCCACTTGGACAGGAGAATTTCATTATTACCCAAGAGTAAAAGCTTTTTTAAACAGTATGATGTGGAAAATGTTTTTTTCTCTGTATGTATGCATCTTTAATTTTCATTCAGCATTCAAAAATAATCAATTCTCAACTCTCCACTATTTCTCCCAAACAGACACAATTTACATTTTGATTACATACTTAACATTTATTTTTAAAATATGAATTATGACCTACCCAGAAACAAATCACATATATAAATTAACTCACATAATATGCATATTCAAATGTATAAATTAATTTCTAATGTGGGTAATAAAAGAGAAAACAGATAATACAATATTCTTAACATTGCTAAAAGAAATACCCAAAACATTAAAGAACAAATATAATGTAATCGTGTATAGAAAGAAATAGTACATTGAATTGTATTATTTGTAGGTTAGAGTAATGAAGTATTGTGATCAGACTTTGTGGTAGTATTATATATGTGATTGAAACTTTAAGATGTTGGAATGATTTTTACCCTTCAATCTTTGTATACAATTTCTATCTGGTCTTAACACAATAATATAGCACTTGGGGATAAAGATGCAACCTAGAATCCCTGCACTCGAGGCCAAGATGGAGAATGCCTCCACAGCCACCATGACCTTCCCTTTGGTGCTATGTTGGACAGGGAGGAAGGTGACCCAAACACTGCAAAACACAAGCATGCTGAAGGTTAGGAACTTGGCTTCATTGAAAGTGTCAGGCAGATTTCTAACCAAGAAAGCCACAGTGAAGCTTGCTAGTGCCAGACA
>NW_018391701.1:96866-112791 GCF_900095145.1 Mus pahari
AGATAAAAATAAGGCCATGCAGGCCAATACAGTCCCTAATGGATCTGCATAACTCAGAAATGTCACAACCTTTGGGAAGCAGTGATTTCGCTCAATGTTGGCAAATAGACCATCTGGACACTTCACACATTGTGTTAGATCTGAAGTGGAAAAAAATTTTCAGTATTACTTCTTTTATTCTGTTTTTCATGTAATCTTTAAATAAATTTTTCAGATGTTAACAAAAGATACTTTTTTGCTGCTGCATGGCAAATCAATTGGATTGATGGACACCATGTATTGAAACCATTTTCTATTATATTTATGGTGACAGAAGATCCAGAGTGTTCTCCTTGTTCTACAAACTCACCAACATGAACTGTCACTATCATAACTGATCTAAGCCATTCCAACAGATGTAAAATGTTAGTTCAAAATAGTTTTCATATACACTTACTTAATGGCAAATTATATTTAAGATTCTTTAAGTGTTTTTCACACATTGGAAATTCCTCAAATTAGAATTCGTTGCTTATATCTGTACTATATTTTCCAGCTTTATTTATTTATGTATTTAAGACCTGTAGTCTATCTATCGACTTTTTTTCTTTATTTCTTTCTTTATTTAAGAACTGTAGTCTCATCTTCCAGTTTACATCTGCACAGAAGAACAGATCCTGTGTTCTAGTTCCTACCCCATTCTCAGAGATTGCTTGATCTTCAGTATTTCTGACCCCCTTCCAGGCTCACAGGTTAGTCCAACAACCCTGCCACAATACCTAGCATAACTGGAACCCCTGGGAAACAGAGGATGCAGGACTTCATACCCTAACAGAGACATACCTTTCTTAAAGTTGACACTTGCTCCTGGGATTAGATCCTGTGCTCCAACCCTCCACCCTAATTCACAGCCAGAATCAGCTTGACCCTCTGAGAGGTTTTCACAGACTCCGACTCACACATGAGTCCCTAATCCCAACCACAATACCTGCCTTAACTAGGAACCATTAAGGGTCTCAAATCAGAATCTCCAGACCACCTCCCATACCCAGGGACAGTCTGACCCAAGGAGGCCCAACAAACCAGGCTTATAGGAGGGATAGGCTTCAGTCAGACACAACAAGGGTAATTAACACCAGAGATAACTAGATGGCAAGAAATAAGCACGAGAACAAAAGCAGCAGAAACGAATGCTATTTAGCAATATCAGAGCATAGTACTCGCACCTGAATTTCTGAATACCCCAATACACCTGAAAAGCAAGAGTCTGATCTAAAATCCCAACANATGAAGAAGAGGGAGGACTTTAAAGAGGACAAAAATAACTTCCTTAAAGAAATATAGGTTAACAAAGGTAGACAGGTAGAAGCAATTGAAGAAGAAATACATATCCTTTAAAGAAATTCAGGAAAACAAAATCAAAAGGTGAAGGAATTGAATAAAGCCATATAGGATATAAAGATGTAAATAGAAACAATAAAGAAATCACAAAGGGAGAGAACCATGGAGATGGAAATCCTAGAAAAGAGAGCAGGAGTCACAGATGCAAGATAAGCAATGGAATACTAGGGATAAAAGACAGAATCTCGGGAGAAGAAGATATCATCGAAAACATTGAAACAACAGTCAAAGAAAATGCAAAACGCAAAAGGCTAAGTCAAAACATCCAAGAAATACAGGATGCAATGAAAACACCAAACCTAAGAATAATAGGTAAAGAAGAGAGTGAAGATTCCAAACTCAAAGGGCCAGAAAAATCTTCAACACAATTATAAAAGAAAACTTCCTTAACCTAAAGAAAGAGATGCCCCTAAATATACAAGAAGCCTACAGAACACCAAACAGATTTGGCCAGGAAAGAAATTCCTCCCATCGGATGATAGTGAGGACACCAAATAAATCAATACGTTAAAAAATTTTGTTTAGAATTTACGAAAAAATGAAGAAACAGCATACCCAAACTTTTGGGACCCCATAAAAGGTTTGCTAAGAGGAAAATTCATAGTTCTGAGTACCTCCATAAAGAAATTTGAAGATATCCCTCACTAGCATTATAACAGCACATATGAAAGCTCTTGAACAAAAAGAAACAAACATACACAAGAGTACTAGACATCACCAAATAATCAATCGCAGTCCTGAAATCAACCAGGTAGAAACAAAGAGAACTTTACAAAGAATCAAGAAAACCAGGAACCAGTTTATTCAGAAAAATCAACAACATAAATAAACCTGTAGCCAGCCTAAATAGAGGGCACAAAGACACTATCCAAATTAACAGAATCAGAAATGAAAAGAAAGACAAAACGGAAACTGAGGAAATTTTTTTTTAAAATAAATCATGAGATCCAACTACAAATGCCTATACTCAACAAAACAGGAAAATCTAGATGAAATGGAAGATTTTTTTTAGACAAAATACCAGGTACAAAGTTAAATCAGGATCACATTAACCATCTAAACAGTCCTATAACCCCTAAGGAAATGAAAACAGTCACTAATAGTCTCCCAACAACAACAACAAAAAAAGCCCAGAGCCAGGTGTTTTAAGTGCAGGACTTTATCACGTCTTCAAAGAAGATGTAATACCAATACTTCTCAAAGGATTCTACAAAATGGAAACAGAAGGAACATTACTTAATTAATTCTATCTAGGCACAGTTATCCTGATACGTAAGCCATAGAAAGACCAAACAAACAAGGAAAACTTCAGACCAATTATCCTTATGAATTTTGATACAAGAAACACTCAATAAAATTCTCACAAACAGAATCAAAGAATACATCAAAATGATCATTCATAATGACCAATTTGGCGTCATCCTAGGAATACATGGATGGTTCATTATTATGAAATCCATCAATATCATTCAGTATATAAACAAACTCAAAGAAAAAGAATATATTCTTAGTGGAACTAGACAAGGCTGCCCACTCTCTCCATATCCACTCAGTATAGTACTCAAAGTTTTAACAAGAGCAATTAGACAACAAAAAGAGGTCAAAGGGATACAAATTGGAAAGAAAGAAGTCAAGATATAAATATTTGTGAATGATATAAGAGTATACATAAGAGACCCTAAAATTTACACCAGTAAATGCCTACAGCTGTTAATCAATTTCAGCAACATGACTAGATCTAAAATTTGCTCAATCAATAGACTTCCTCTACTCAAAGGATAAAAAGGCTGAGCAAAATAGTAGGGAAACAAAACCCTTCACAATAGTCACAAATAATATAAAACATCTTGTTATGACTCTAACCAAGAGGCTAATGACTCTAATCTATGACTCTAATCCTCCACAAGTGAAGGATCTGTAGAAAAGAACTTCAAGTTTCTGAAGAAAGTATTTGAACACCTCAGAAGATGAAAAGATCTTTCAAGCTCATGGATTTGCAGGATTAACATAGTAAAAGTGGACATCTTACCAAAAGCAGTTTAAAGAGTCAATGCAATCCTCATCAAAATTCCAACTCAATTTTTTTCATCTGGAATAGGAAAACAAAAAACAAAAAGCAGTACAAAAACAAACAAACAAACAAAAACAAAATAAAACAAAGAAACGGTGTGGCAAAACCCATCCTGGTGATTCTGGAAGAATCACCATCACTGAACACAAGGTGTATTTCAAAGCAATAGTGAAAAGAAACTCATGGTATTGGTACAGAAACAGACATGTAGATCAATGGAATACAGGTGAAGATAAAGAAATATACTCATACACCTTTGTTCACTTGATCTTTGACAAAGAAGACAATTGAACTATCCACTGGAATAAAAAGAACATTTTCAACAAATGATGTTGGTTTAACTGGTAATTGGCATGTAGAAGAATGTAAATTGATCCATTCTCATCTCCTTGTACAAAGATAAACTCCAAGTGGATTCAGGACCTCCATATAATATCAGATACCCTCAATCTAAGAGAAGAGAAAGTAGCCAAGAGCCTCAAACACATGGGCACAGGGCAAAATTTCCTGAACAGAATGCCAATGGCTCAGGCTCTCAGATAAACAATTGACAAATGGGACATCATAAAATAGAAATACTTCTGTAAGACAAAGAACACTGTCAATAGTACAAAGGACAACCTAAAGACTGGGAAAAGTTTTTCACCAACCCTACATCTGACAGAGGGTTAATATCCAAACTATGCAAAGAACTTGAGAAGTTAGATTCCAGAAAACCAAATAACTGTACTAAGCAAAGAATTCTCAATTGAGGAATCATGAATGGCTCAAGAGCACCTAATCAAATGTTTACCATCCTTCGTCATTAGAGAACAGCAAAACAAAATGATCCTGAGACCCCACCACACATCAATCAGAATGGCTAAGATCAAAAACTCAGGCAAGAGCAGATGGTGGTGTCATGGTTTGAAAATACTTGAACCAGGGAGTGGCACTATTAAGGGGTGTGTCCTTCTTGGAATATGTATGTCACTTTATCCATAGGTTTTAAGACCCTCATACAAGCTGCCTGGAAGTTAGTTTTCCACTAGCAGCCTTAAGATGAAGATGTAGAAATTGCATTCTCTCTGTAACATGCCTGCCTAAATGCTACCATGCTCTTGCCTTGACAATGATGCACTGAACCTGTGAACCTGTAAGTCACCTGCAATTAAATGTTGTCCTTATAAGAGTTCCCTGGGTATTGGTTTCTGTTCACAGAAGTAAAATCCTAACTAAGACAGCTGGCAAGGATGTGGAAAAAGAGGAACTATCCTTGGTTGCTGCAATTGTAAGCTGGTAAAACCACTCTGGAAATCAGTTTGGCAGTTCCTCAGAAAATTGGAAAGCTTTCTACATGAAGAACAAGCTATATCGCTACTGGACAAAAATTGTTCCGTCATATAACAAGGACACATACATAATCCACTATGTTCATAGAAACCTTATTTATAATAGCAAGAAGCTGAAAACACCAGTGTTTCTCTCCAGTAGAATGGATACAGAAAATCTTCATTTACACAATAGAGTACTACTCAGCTATTAAAAACGATGACTACAGGAAATTTGTAGGGAAATGATGAACCTAGAAAATATTATCCTCAGAGAGGTAACCCAGTCAAAAAAGGATAAACATGGTACGTACTCACTGATAAGTGGATATTACCCCAAAAGCTCACTATATCAAGGATAAAGGTCACAGACCATATGAAGCTTAAGAAGGAGAAAAACCAAAGTATTGATTCTTCAGTCCTACTTAAAAGGAAAACAAAATAATCACAGGAAGTACAGGGAGGGAAAGACGTGGAGGGAGAAAGAAGTGTGGGCGAGGGAAGGGGGGCAGAATCAGCTATGAGGAGAGAAAGCAGATAGCAGAGAAGTCCAGAGCATCAGGAAAAGGAATATGTAGCAATGGGAAGTGGGGAACTGGGGAGAGCCACTAGAAAGTCCCAGATACCAGGGAAGCAAGAGGATCCCAGGACCCAGTGGGGATAATATTAAGTGAAATACCAAATAAAAGGGGGTTAGAACCTGGAGAGACTACAACCAGAAGATAGGCATGGGTCCACTTGAGGGATGGGATCACACATCCATCTCCACATTTTTAATCATCCAAATTATTCCTGTCATAAGAAAACACAAGGACAAAAAACAAATAGAGCAGAGACTTAAGGAAAGGCCATCAGAACCTGCCCTTCATAGGGATTCATCCCATCAGCAGACACCAAACCTGCACACATTTGCTAATGTCAAGAAGTGTCTGTGCTGACAGGAGCCTGACAGTTATACTGTCTCCTGAGTGACTCTGTTAGCACACGATTAATACAGTTGTACATATTCACAGGCAACCATCCAACAGAGCACAAGGACCCCTATGGAAGAATTAGGGGAACAAATGAAGGAGCTGAAGGGGATTGTAACTCTACAGAATAAATAACATTATCACCTAACCAGACTCTGCAGAGCTCCTAGAGAGTAAACCACAAACAAACGAGTATACATGTAGGAATCCTGGCTCTAGATACATATGTAGTAGAGGATTGCCTTAACTGTCATCAATGGGAGGGGAGACCTTTGTCCTTGTTGAGATTTGATGCCCCAGTGTAGGGGTATGTTAGAGCGAGGAGGCAGGTGTGGGTGCCTCCCCACTTTTATGTGCATTGGAGTTTTGGCTACATATATTTCTGAAGGTGCCACATCCCCTAGAATTTGAACTACAGATAGTTGTGAGCTGTGTGGATGCTGGGATTGAACCCGGGTCTTTTGAAAGAGTAGATAGTGCTCTGACCAGCAGAATCTTCTCTCCAGCCCCTCTACTTTGTTTTGCAAGACAGAATTTCTTTGTGGAGTTCTGGGTCTCCTGAATCTCACTCTGTAGGCCAGAATGATCTTACAGTCCCTGCATGCTTTACTCTATAGCTGGTATTAAAGTCATGTACAACCATCACCAGGATGTTTATTTCGGTTTTTATTATCTATTTTCTGGAGTTCTTTATATATTTTGGATATTAGCATTCTACCCAGTGTGAAATTAGTAAAAACATTTTCCATCCCATTTCATTAATGCCTCATTATCTGACTGATGACGTACTTTCCCTTAAAGAAGTGTTTCCAGTTTTTGTAATTTCATATATTGTTGATCTTAGAGCTTATGCTATTTGTGTACTGTTCAAAATGTGATCTTCTGCTGGGTGTGGTGGTCCATGCCTTTAATCCCAGCACTTGGGAGGCAGAGGCAGGCAAATTTCTGAGTTCAAGGCTAGCCTGGTCTACAGAGTGAGTTCCAGGACAGCCAGGACTATACAAAGAAACCCTGTCTCAAAAAAAAAAAATCAAAAAATGTCATCTTCTGTATCAATATATTCACTGTTACCCACTTACTCTTGTGTCAGGCTCAGTTTGCCTGCTTTTATGTAGAGGTCTTTGATACTCTTGGACTTGAGTTTTGTGCATGGTGATGAATGTGGATTTATTTTAATTGCTAGGGAACCCATATGAAGAGAAAGTTGCTGCACATCTGTTACAAATGTTTAGGGGGCCCAGTTTGAGCCTCTGTGTGCTTTTTTGATTGATGGTTCAGTCTCTGTAAGCCACCATAGGCCAAGCTAAGTTGATTCGGTATGCCTTCTATTGACTTTGACCCCTCTACCTTACTCAATTCTATCTCCCACTCTTCCACAAGACTCCCTGTAATCTGACAGATATTTCTCTGTGCTGGATGGACCCTACCACTAGACAGTTATGGTTGGTTCCTGTCTGCAAGAAAAGTAGATTATTACTAATAGGGTCAGGGGTTGTTTATCTCCCATAAGATAGGTCTTAAGTTGAGCCACTCATTCGTTGGCTCTTTCCTCAATCTCTGCTATATATTTATCCCTGCACATTTTGTAGGCAGGAATGTTTTTAAATTGAAGGGTTTTGAGTGGGTTGATGTCCCCCTCACTCCACTCAAAGTCTTGCCTGGATACAGGAGGCTATTGTGAAGGGTGCTTCCATGATATCTTTCTAAGTCTATTTGTTATTTGCAAATAGAAGGGCTCATGATATTTTTTACTCAGTCTTGTATCTAGCCAGTTTTGGTGAAGAGTTTATTAGATGTATGGTTTTATGGTAGAATTTTTGAGGTTAGTTAAGGTTAATATCATGACATCAGCCAATATTGATACTTTGGAATGGATAATCACAATGCAGAATGTCAAATGTGGCTGAGGTAGCTGTGGGTTGCACTGTGGAGCAGGAGACTGCATAAGCTCATCAGGACCTGAATGGATGAGGTATGGAGAGGTTTGGATGGCGGGACTGTAGATGAATTTCACTGTAAAGTCCAAGTTTAAATCTATGATCCACCTGCCTTAGCCTTTTTACTAGCTTGGATTATTCTACAATAGCTGACTATTAATTTTTCTAAGCTGAATAATCAAAATTATTTCTTTTTTTGAAACACATGGTTGATGAAAGGTATCAGAAAAGGACCTTTCAAGATATACTTGATGACATTAAGAAGCAAATAAAAGTAAAATGGAACAAAAACTTCATGGAGATTGGCAAAAGCAAGTCCTTTATTTTTGCACCAAGTAAAGTACCCATTAACACTTCTACAGTGTTGCAATATTACCAAGATAACAACAGGTTGTTTGGTTTGGTTTTGGAGAATGAAAAGTCCAAAGTGAGAGAAGCAACGGATATCATCCTACAACTGAGAAGAGAATGCTACTACCTTCCATGTCACCTATATACATTCCCTGAAACTGCTCAGAACTGGAAAGTATGTCCCTCACAAATGGTTTCCAGCATTGACAATATGACCAGGGACTTTCTATGAAGACCATATAGCACACATGTACACACTTCTATATAAAACTCTTCCTAACTCACGTGTGAACTAGTGGGCAACAGAAACTACTAACTATTCTTTGATAGTATGCTGTGGTGGGATATACTTGGGATTACAAAGTGTACATTGCTTAAGTTGAAAGCAGCATCTCTGAGAATGGTCTGGCCATAAGGATTCTTGTGAGGAACTAAGATATAGGAGATTCAACAACCAATCTCAACTGCATGCATAATGCATAGAGAATACTAAACATATATGTGCATGCTTGCATGAGTACAATTCCCAAGAAATATAATACATTAAGGCATACTTCTTCAAATGGAGAATAATCCATGCAGTGCTTCTATGACAACTGAAAAAGCTTGGATTAGAGAATAGAGAAGGGCCAGTGAGACAGCTTAGTTAAGAAACTGTTTATAGTAAAAGGTTGAAGACAATAGTTCCAAATACAAATATCCCAATAGAAAGCAGGGGATCATAGCACCCTTCTACACTCTCACAGAGGTGCTGTAGAAAATGTCAAACTCATTGGCGTTGAACACCATTTGCATCCAGGTCATATTTTTTGCTTATGACTACTGAGATTGCTGCTCCCATTCTGAGAAGACATCAGAATTCATATTGTGTGGACTTGCCATATGAAAAAAAGGGTACTATTTTTCTTAGAATACCCTTGACCTTTGAGGCACCCAGGTTCATGAATCCAGTAACTCTACATCCTCTGCCTCCTGACTATGAGACGAACCATTGTTGAACTACTCAAATCTTAGCATGCAATAGAGTAAAAATTCTCTTTCACATTTTATTCTAACAGTTCTGTTTCTTTTGGAGACTCTGAAAACACAGGAATAACTGAGAAAGACAGGGAGTATCAAATGTTACTCCCATACTTGTGAACTTATACACGGTTGCACATTCAATGGAAACAACACACATTCATCTCAAGACATATGTATTCCACACACATGAAGGATACCACATAGTATAATATTTGTAAAATAGTACTGATTACATGAAATGACATATTATGTTAAGAGACAGGTATTTTATCTCTTCATTTACCTTCCAGTTACTTTCAAATTCTTGGTGTGGAGGAAGTTGGGGGGAGAGAAAAAAATTCTATAGGTTTTTTGCCTACATTTGCAATTACCTGTGGCATTTGAAATCTCATTTTCAGGGCAAGGGGAACAATCAAAACAGCAGGATGGTTTTTCTTCTAGGTAGAATTGCTTAAATCCAGGAGCACAACTCACACTGCATACAGAAGTTGGTATCTGTGCAGCAAGATATGCATTGTTATAAGATATTACCTACTAGGTTTTTAATCATTCTGTTTAGCACATATATTGCAACTGGCAAAATATTATGAAACAAATTTAATGGACAAATTGAATTTAATGCAATTGCTTACCATATACATTCAATTCTACAAAAAGTAGAAAATGATAAAATGCCATTCTTTCAAAGTACTAAAGAATTCAGAAGATGATCTTATAATCACTATGAGAAAAAAGGTATACAACAATTTTACAAAGGTTGAATCTACTTGTAAAACATTAAGTTGGGCCAAACTCACCTGGCTATATCCTGAGGCCCATTGGATCTTGTCCTCATATAAGTACAACTTTTGATCATGTAGGAAATATGAATAAAACCGTCCTATTTTCACCTTTACTCCAAGCCCTTGTTGAAAATTCCAAATCATATGGATCTCATACTCTGCATCTCTTTTTGCTTGGGGATTAATGATCACTACATCTCCAATAGGATTCAAAAACTGCATGTTTTTCAAGAATTCATGGATCTAAAGAGATGAAGCAGTAGTAAAAAACAAATAAATTCACTATATCAGGAAATTTATTACAGGGAGAGCATTTCAGTTTTGAGATTTCTCTCAGCATCCAACTTTATTGGAATATCTTATCAAGTAAATGAAATCATATAAGCAATTTTTAAAATGCCATTATGAGGAGATAAGAGTAGATCAAATTTGCATTCTTTTACATGCTGAACTGACTTGGAATTTTGATGGGTATTGCATTGAATCAGTAGATTGATTTTGGTAAGATGGCCATTTTTACTATGTATATCCTGCCAATACATGAACATGGGAGATCTTTCTATCATCTGAGGTCTTCTTATATTTCTTTTATCAGAAAGTAGGAGGGACCTGGGAGGAAGAGCGGAGGAGAAGGGGAAAGGGTAGCCACCAAACCAAGATAAATTTTGCTGAAGGAACCCTGATTGAACGGCCTCTTGCTATGCCAGTGCCTGGCAAACACAGAAGTGGATGCTCACAGTCAGCTATTGGATGGAACACAGGGCCCTAAGTGGAGGAGCTAAAGAAAGTAGCCAAGGAGCTGAAGGGGGCTGCAACCCTGTAGGTGGAACAACAATATGAACTAACCAGTACCCCCTGAGCTCGTGTCTCTAGCTCCATATGTAGCAGAAGATGGCCTATTTGGTCATCATTGGGAAGAGAGGCCCCTTGGTCTTTCAAACTTTATATGACCCAGCACAGGGGAATGCCAGGGCCAAAAAGTGGGTGTGGGTGGGTAAGGGAACAGACATAGGGCGAGGGTATAGGGAACTAACGGGATAGAATTTGAAATGTAAATAAAGAAAATATCTAATAAAATAAAATAATAAGTTTATAAAAAGGAATGAACTTAATGTCTAGAGGAGGACTGAGTAGGAGAACAGAATAATTGTTTCATTGAAAAAAAAATTTTAAAACAAGGGTCATTTTGAGAGTTCCAATAGCTTCTAATGGAAGGCATTTTACCTGCATGCACTCCTGCATTATTGAGATCCCATTTCCAAGTTGCTGAAGATCTATTTTTTGAAGGACCATTTCATGGAAAGCATGAGCAACAGCATATATAGCATTGTATATATTGTAACACTCATCATTCATGGCCATGTCAAAACTGGGCCATGGTAACCATTCCCAAGAGTTGCTGGATGTGCAATGGTTTGGTGTTTTACAGTTAGATTTTAATATTGAACAGTTAAAGTACAACCACCCCAGTCTTTCAGAAGAAAAATAATGTGTGTCCTTAGAAAGATTCATTCTGTGAAAAAAATTATTTAAATTTGAAACATCTCCATGATATTGTGAAATAGTGAGAGTCTCATAGGATGAAGTAAGGCTGAAGTCTCTGTCACTTGTGATGGCATCCCACTGTGAAGTGGTGAACCAGATTTTCTGTGTGCCTAAATATTTCCAATGTTTAAACGTCACTTCTAAAGCAGTGTTCAGTTCCCCATAAAGTACAATAACATTTGCTGAAGATGTAATTATTTGGTTGTAATATTTCTCAGCCTTTGTTGTAAATAACTGCATGTTCTGTGGAATCACATTCACAAAGGCTAAACAGACTCCATTTCTTTGCATTTCCTCTTTTATATCTAAGAGAAATTGAATGCCTTGGTCATCATCTTGGATCACTAGTCCTACCCATGTCCAGCTGAAATGGAACAGCAAGGATACTATGGCTTCAGGCAGCAATCCGTCTTTGGAGGCAATCTGATGCAGATTAGGAAACTTGCTCTGGTCACTCAGGAGAGGGTGGAATGGTCCATAGGTAATCTAAAGGAAGCAGAACAAGAAAACCACATGAGGAAGAAGGTTGCTGTCAAGGTTAATCTAAGTTCTTAATTGTATTTAGGAACAGTTGGAAGTGGTGGGAAGAAAATGTTTGCAGTTCATGTCTAAAGAATTACTTAACTACTTACAATCCTCTAGAAATGTATAGTCCAATTTAAGCCTTCTAGAAATTTCTATTTCCTATAACTCTCTCCTTTTTTTCTATTTTAAATAATTCTCAAAGTACATCAAGGCTCTGATTATTAACCATTTGAGAAACAGATCTAGGAATATAAGCCTACAATACCCAATCCCTTACATAAAGGCAATTAACAAGCAGTGTCCAAACTCTTCCACAAAACAAACAGACAAAACCTATCTTACCTGTGGGGTGAAATTGAGCTGAAGAATTGTTGCCANTTGTGCAGATGATAGCCACTGTGGACCTGTAAGTGCTATTTCACAATCACAGTGATCACAGATGTAATTAGGAAGAGTGTGATAATACTTTGTCATTATATTTAGATCAGTAAATAATGANAAATAACCATTGCATTTGCCTTTATAATACGCANTTTCCAGAGACACATTGGGTAAAAGGTAGGGGTTANTGTTTATCTCNTCCATTGCAAAATACAGTGACAGAAGATACTGGTATATTTTGGAAGGCAAACTGAAAATAGGAAATTATGATAATTATGAACATAGTACCGAACAGGCATATTTTCTGATTAAATTGATTAAATATTATGAACTTAAGGTTATTCCACTTAAAATCCTATGTGAAAACCTTTACTGTTTTTTGAAAGCCCAGTAAACTTGAGATCATTACAGATCCATAAGAATCTTCAAATTCATAAGCATTTGTTAAATTAAGTTTTTTCATAAAATCCAGATGATTTCATTCATGTTCTATAAGGAACAAGCAAAAGTTCTATATGGATCTTTGAACCTGAAATGGGTCTCTTATCAGACATTCTATCTACTCCTAACTTAATTGTAGAATTGCCATCATCAAGAAAACACTTGATTAACTATCAAGTTAGTTGGATTCTCTCACAGCTCACTGCACCAAGGCAGTGGTTTAAGTGATGAATATAGTTGATATAAGGTTGCAAGAGTTGGCCACAAAGATCTTTTGAACTCATTCTCATAGAGAGCAAATTACCATCTTACTTTGCCCTTCTTCTCTATTTGTTCTTGTTCTTCTAATCATTTCTAATTTCATCCATAAAAGGTTGAATGTTAAAGATCTCAGCTAATAATACTTATCAAACTAATTCACAATACTTCATTACTTTTGGTCCATTGTAAAATGTAAATTTTCTTCATTAAAGATGGGCCAGGCACAATGACTCATTACAATAGTTCTAGCACAAGGGAGACAAGAGGCAGGTGAATGTTTGAGCTCATGGGCAGTGTACAGTGCTGTAATTCTATAGGCTCTGGTATAGTGAGGTCAGGTAGTACTAGAGATATTCAGATGGCAGGAGGGAAACATAAGAACATAAGCAACAGAAACCAAGGTTACTTAGCATCATCACAACCCAATTCTCCCTCCATAGCAAGACCTAGATATACCATCACACCAGAAAAGCAAGATTCACATCTAAAATCATTTCACATGATGATGATAGAGGACTTTAAGAATTCCTTTAAGGAAATACAGGAAAATCAGGTAAATCGCTAGAAGCTATTAAAGAGGAAACACAAAAATCCCTTAAAGAACTACAGGAAAATACAACCAAACAGGTGAAGAAATTGAACAAAACCATCAAGGATCTAAAAATGCAATAGAAACAATAAAGAAATTACAAAGGGATATGTACATATATAGATATAGATGTAGATAAATATAGATATATAGATATATATAGAGAGATCCATAAATCTGAAAGAGAATAACGCTACAAGAAAGGTTAGGAGAGAAGAAAAGGAAGACATAAATGATACAATTACAAAGTGAATCATAAATTACTTTTAAAAATTAAAAAAATCTTTCTTAAAAGATTAAATAATACATACATACATACATACATACATACATACATTTATACATACATGTATACATACCTACATAAACAAAATACCCATGGAAGGAGTTACAGAGAGAAGTATGGAGCTAACACGAAAGGGTGGACCATCCAGAGACTGTACCCCAGGGGTCCATCCCATAATCAGACACCAAACACAGACACTACTGCATATGCCAGCAAGATTTTGCTGAAAGTATCCTGATATAGCTGTCCCCTCTGAGGCTATGCCAGTGCCTGGCAAATACAAAATTGGATGCTCACAGTCATCTATAGGATGTATCACAGGGCCCCCAATGGAAGAGCTAGAAAAATTACCCACGGAGCTGAAGGGGCCTGCAAATCTATAGGTGGAACAACAATATGAACTAATCAGTACCACCAAAGCTCATGTCTCTAACTGCATATGTAGGTGAAGGTGCCCTAGTCAGCTATCATTGGGAAGAGAGACCCCTTGGTCTTGCAAACTTTATATGCCCCACACAGGGGAACACCACGGCCAAGAAGTGGGAGTGAGTGNGTAGGAGAACAGGGCTGGGGGAGGGTATAGGGGACTTTAGGGATAGCATTTTAAATGTAATTGAAGAAAATATCTAATAAAATAATTTTTAAAAATAAAGAGGGGGTAAAACGCTTAAATAAAAATAAATAAATAAATAAATACAGGATTTTTTAAAAAGAAATAAAAGATGCTTCTCAATTTAAAAAATCATTGAACAGGATACATAACAGATATGGCAGAAATAAAAGATCATTACAGTACTATAAATTACATATGATGATATGTCAACAAATTATAAAGTCTAGAAGATGTTACATTTTATAGATTTCAAATATGAAGTAATAAAAACCTCAACTGACTGTAAAACAGACATTGGATTGATGATTATAAATTTCTATTATAAAAAAGTACAGGAGTTGGTGAGTTCATTACTGAGTTGTTCCAAATGTTTAAAGACTGAATCCTATCCTCTTGAAAATCATGTAAAATGTAACAAAAGTGAATATTTAAAACCTATATTTCAAACTTCAGAGTCACATACTACTAAAGCTATAAAATAATACCTAAAAAAAAACCACTGAACAGTCCTTAAGTCCCATTGAATAGCTGTTAGTATATCTTAGGGAAGAAAGGATAGCTCAATATACATAGCAAAAGCAATATGCTATTTTAACAGAATAAAAGACAAACATATTTAGATATTTTAAATTCTAAAATTTCCATAACTGATACTTTGAAATTTTGGGGGCTGAAGGCATTTCTGCTTATATTCATTATTTTTGTTTGTTTTGTTTTCAGTATCACCACAAGTACTACAACTTACAGATCCCATTTTAGCTGGTAGAAACTCAAATATAGTTATAAATATTTGGAAATATTATCATTATTCTAAGTTTATTTACCTCTCATGATCTTAGGTTTGTTTTGTTTGTTCTTTTTTTATAAGTTGTGATTTGTTAAGATGTACTAACGTTGAAGGCACAGTTAGAAGGGAAAGGAGGGAAAAGTATACTTAAAGTGCTTAACATTAAGACCAAAATTATTTCTGAAAATAGGACTACAAAGCAATCTTCTATTGTCCTCCAGGCTTACAGTAATTTCCCACCTAAGTCAAATGATCGTTTTTTCAATTTTTATTAGGCAATTTCTTCACTTACATTTCAAATGGTATCTCCAAAGTCCCCTATGCCCTCCCCCCTGCTACCATACCCACCCACACCCCTTCTTGGCCCTGGTGTTCCTCTGTACTGGGACATAGAAAGATTGCAAGACCAAGGGGCCTCTCTTCCCAATGATGGCTGACAAGACCATCTTCTGCTATATATGCGATCTTAGTTTTTTAAAAAACAAATATGAAAACTTTATAAACCTAGTACACAGGGGGATATGCCATCTTGGGTTTGGAAGGCACATAATCCAATCATGCTCTCCAACCATACACACACACACACACATACACACACACACACACACACACACACACACACACACACACAAACTTTTGACATCCTCTGCCAGCCTCCAACAGGCATGCTCA
>NW_018391701.1:113136-138222 GCF_900095145.1 Mus pahari
AGACAGAATAAATTTTAGCTGTCGACAATCAGTATTGAAGTGAGTAAAATGCATATGGTCATAAAAATTTATGAAGGTTGAAAATATATGTAAATTTAACACCATCAGAAAATATAAATAAGCACAAGACACCATGCAAACAAATGTTAAGATGCAAGCATTCTCAACAGGAGTAGAGCTGAACTAGTGTGAGATGATTTATTGCTGCTGTCAAAGATTTGTCTCATTACTAATCCCATCATTCTATGATTTGTCAGGGAAAGAAATCAGCCAAGTTTTCAGTGTCATCTAGTTTTCTATCAAGAGAAAAGACAATCTGGTAAAATTACACCTCAAATTGTGGAGAGATCATTCCTCACAGTGAGGTACCTCACAAGTAGAAAGTCTAAAAATACCTTAACTTTCCGAGGTCTTATTTCTCTATTCAATATCACATCCAAAAGTGATGCATTTAAAAGGATGGTGTGCAAACTATAGAAGGAGCATGTTTGGTCTTTGTAAAACATTGACCCTAGCAGAATATAGCAGACTTCTTGCATGGAATTTAGGCTCCGTACACCAGCAAGATTTGCACTAATGGACACTTACAAGAACACTTTTCTAGTACTTTGCTCACTACATTGGTTTCAACTGAATCTCTACAAAGATTGGAATCAGTTAAATGGAAAGTTTCAAGAACCAGGGATCTTTAATGAATCTATTTTGAAAGTACTATGTCTATAAGTTGAGATAATTATAAGAGATAATACAAAGAGACACAAATAGAGACTGAGCCATTAAAGCATGCAAAATTAGTGTTCAGAAAAATCCTCAAATAAACTGTGGCAACTTTCTACAGTTCTGGCTCTGAAGAAGTTGGTTGACCCATGTAGAGAGCTCTGACTCTGTTTCTATGAGAATCATGAGTTAGAAAACAAAGAATTGCAAGGGGAACTCACCATGATTTAAAGAGATACTTAAAAAAGTCTTTTGGTGCAGGATCCACTCCTGTGTAAAGGACAAGAGCACAGTCCTGGGGGAAGTCACCATCGCAGTTTTCATTGAATTTTACTCTCCAAAGGCACATGTTCTCAGGTGAACTGCACAGAAGAAGAGGAAACTTCAGGAGCAAAACTATAAAAATTGAAGTGAACATCATCCGTACATATATCAGGCACACTGAAAGCCTGAATTGTGCAAGAACCAACAGTGTTACTCAAACAAACATGTCATATGTTTAATTATGCATGTATATCTGCTTTTATTATGCTTGTGGCTGAGGAACAAATAAGCCTCAGTTTCTTTCTCTCCAGTTTGTACCAAACTCTCAAGAGGGATAGAAAATACCCTGGCCTCTGGTTCTGCAGCTGCTTTTGACATTCAGGTGACAAACAGTTTTCAAAATATGTTATGAGGAAAATCTTCAGCTGCCTTGGGTGCTATGATTTCATTCAAGGCCCTGGCTTCAGTTCCTCAGAGGAGAGATCCTTCTGAGCAAAATACCCATCTTAACAAGCCATTTGTATGACCACATTCAATCTCACTAATGTGCAGATTTCACAAAAGCGTGAAAATCTCTAGAAAGCACAAGACACATTAGCCATGATATGCTTCCTTTTCTGAGAAAAGTATAGGTAAAATTGCAAACCCAGACCAGACCACTCCAGAGCATTCACTGTGTTATATTTAAACTGCTCAAAACAACACCCATGTGCAGAATTTTCAACCATTCAATATACTTCCAATATAGAGAGAAACAACTATCATGTCAATTCTATGCATTTGTCAAATTATGATGACCAAATATTATTTGGTCAAATTATGATGAACAAATATTATCTGGTCTTTTGCACTCCATCGTTATACACACAGCTTCAGGTGGATTTCTAAAACATGGCTTCTCCCTCATTTCTCAATTACTATTGTTTTTGTTGGTGTATTTCTTCACCTGCAGCATTAAGTTTCTTCAATGTTTATGTTATTTATAGCAATATTTTTCTAGAAATATCCTCTGTATTTTATATCCTTTGGAGAACCTCAAGTGAGTAGACAGAATCAGAAAGACATACCTATTATAGACAGAATTAGAGTTGAAAAAGGAAGAAATTCGTCATTCAAGGAATAATTTGGAATTTTAATTTGCAGATGTGTCATGCAGTGTATACTTCCTGAAACTACCACTATTGTTTTCAACAAAAGTACATACTTTCACAAAAGATACTGATCAGGGAATTCAATGCATGTGGTAGAGGCAAGACTATAGGTTTCATGGGGGATAGAGCACACTAAGAAAACAGGTCCACAAAATTAACTAAACAAGGCTTACAGAGAAGGAAGGAAACTGCAAGCACATGGCCCGGATGGGTTTGCTCCAGGTCCTTTTCCTATGTTATCAGTATTTACCTCAGACAGACCTCACTTGGGTTCCTGATCTATGGACAAAACTCAGGTTCAGTTACAGGTGATCGTGGATTCGGCAAATGTGGGCTGACAAACAAATATGGACACAAGGGAGTGTAGTATCTGAATGTAATTTGTCAATTTGAGCATCAAGCTATTTATACTGAAGAAAATACGGAAGTTACACAAAACAGGAATGCAAACATGGAAGGACTGGCAGGAACCAACTGGGATAAAACTCAATGTTAACAGCTGGGATCCAAAACAGCTCCACCTAATGTTAGCTTAAACTTAGTAGCCAGGGGCAAGGGCTTCATGCCCTTGCCATAGTTCCTATAGTCCACCTTCCCCCTAGGCCATTGTAAATACTTGTGTATGGGTATGACTCAGATATCTATACTTCTAAGTATCTACTCTGGTTCCTTTTTAGATCACAAACTTCCTTCTTCCTAGAGAATGGTAAATTCCTGTGTAGGGCAATGACTTAGCTACCTAAACCCAGGTTCAGCTCAAGGACTGACTACCTAGGATATAACTTGGCTATGAATTAAGGGAAAGCACATGGATCTGTTTTCCAACTAAAGCAAGGACATTGTAGCATTCATTATACAGGATGCCATGATTCCAGGAGACTAAGTTTCCATGAACTTTTCACCTCGGGACAGCACTCAGGTTTGGCGGGGTCCTGTCATGCTTGTCACTACTGGTATGTAGCAAGTATTATTGTGGTGCTTTTTTTTCTGAGACTCCTAAGAGTAGGAATAGGTGTGTCTCCGACTGCTTTGTATGCTTTTGTTATGCTTTTCCTACTCCTGGATTGTGTTGTCCAACCCTAATGTAAGTTTGTTTGCATTGAGTTTTTGTATCCTGTTTAGTCCTATCTGCAGTTTGTCTCTTATAGAGTTACTCTTATCTAAAGAGGAAACAGGGGGAGGAGTTTGGATTTGAAGGAGAAGAGAAGTTGAAGGGAAGGAAGAGGAATTTAGGGAGGCGAAACTAAATTGTATGATTGTACTGTATAACTGTACTGTAATTATATAAATGTACTGTATGACAAAAGAACCTATTTTCAATAATAGTAAATAAAAGCCTATGCTATGGTTGCTTTCCCTTATTAAAATTCGTATTATTTTATATTTTACATAAATCAGCTAACATTTCTCACCAACTGTCATCATCTCTACTTTTGTAACACAAAAATGCACTTAGCTGGACAAAATTCGACTAGATCATCAAAGAACTGTCAACAATACTATTCAAATAGTTCCATGTAATAAGGAAAGAACAATTACATATATTAAAAGTACTTTTTATTTTTGAGACTATAATATGATTATATTTGAGATTATAATCTAAATTACATTTCCTTCTCCTCCCTAGAAACCCTTCCATATCTTCACCCTCTTACTGCTTCAATGTTGGGTTGCCTTTACTTATCAATTATTTTTATAAACATATATATTTATATATACCTAAATACATGCAGACAACATATTCATTCTATAAAGTGTTACTTCTATGTGTATATATTTAGAAATATTTAACATAGATTTTTATTATTTTTGAATATTTCTTAACTTTTTTCTCTTTAATTTTGAGATAGTAATAGAATTATTTCATTTTAAAAGTCAGTAGATACCAAAAGGGGTTTTTTTTTTTGCATATTTCCTGCTGTACACAGTTGTACAAGCTTCATTCATCTTTTCATTGGTTTTACATCTTTACCAAAAAAAATCACATTTCTAAATTCCATTTCCATGTCTGAACAGACACAAACACATATGAACACAAACACACACACACACACAGACAAAATCATACTCACAAGCACATACGAATACGCACAAGTAGAATCAATATATGTTAGCCTACAAGAGAAAATGTGGTAGTTGTTCTTTTACTTCCCATTTCTTCACATGTTTTCTATTCCCAAGTTTGTTTAGAATATTCCTTCCCAAATACACCCGACTTATTTCAATGATATGTATATGTAATGGAAAATGTTACAACCTGCAAATTGGAGAATGTAACTTCCTGATAAGTCTTCGTTATTATTATAAAGACAATTGGTATCATCAACCTTCCTGAAACTGGAATATTTTTGTATTTATATGGCTGAATAAAATATTCTTGTATACATATGCTATAAACCCATTATGCATTTATCTGACAATGAGAACTAAAGGTGAATCCAAGTCTTTTGGATGGTTTGATTCATACCCTTATCTACATGAAGGTCTGTAGGATGTTAATTCTAATATCTTTGGTATGTTTCCCAGTTACAGATTAGATGGACCAATTGGCTGGTAGTTGTACTTTCAGATATAAGTAGATTTCACTGTGATATAAACACTCCATATTCTCAGCAGAAAATATATGGCTTTTTATATTCTGTCCATCATTAAAATCATTTGTTATAGTACTCTCCATCAAAACAGCTGTTCTGCTTAGTGATATGGAATCTCAGTATAGAAAGCATTAGCAATTTCCAAATAGCTACGGATCTTAAATATGTTTTCACATATTTATTGACCATTTGTATAAGTGTTTTAGAGAACTGTGTAGTCATTAGCTTTTCAAATCATCTGACAACTTGCCTGTGAACTCAAGTGTTTAATTTTTCAATTCTTTTTCATCAAAATATCAATCTCCTGTCAAACGAATCTCTTGAAATTATTCTGTCCTATTCTAGGGACTTTCTAGGGACTCTGCTGTTCATTTCCATTTCAATGTACAAAATATTTAAATTAATTTAAAAGTATCTACCATGTCTATCTAATTTTCCCTAAGTTTTTGGAGTCTTGCCACAATGGTCCTTGATAATCTACAAGTTGAAGCTTTCTACAGTGTTATTTTCAAGCTATTTCAAATGGACAGGACTTCATTTAAGTGCTTTCACTCATTTTGTACACAGTTTCGTCAGAGATGTCACATTAGGCTCTACATAGCTTACAGGACTTATAACACAAAAAACAAATTATACAATAATTAGAAGAGTTATAATGTATCCAAGTGTCCTACCTGATCATAATGAACTAAAATTTAAGTGGACATCAAGCAAATATTGTAAGAACAAAAATTTGTGGAGTTTAAGCAATTCACTACTAGATGATAAAAGGGTCAAAGAGGAAACAAATAAAGAAAAAAATCCTGAAATTGTATAAAAATAAAAACAGCCCAATCACCTGCTCTCTAGAGCCACAGAGCTTGAGTTGCAGAAAATCAAATCGAAGCCCTCACTAGAAGGTCATGTGCATTACAGGAAAAATTCAAGTCTCAGACTCAAGTGTCACCAGGTAAAGTAACGGCATTAACTGGAAAATAATGGGATCCTATAACTAGGCATGGTGATGTGTCAGAGGACCCTCTTGAAGCTGAGAACTTTAAATCCTAATATTCTCAAGGCTTTATCTCAAATGAGGATCTAATACCTTCAGTCCCACACCTTAAAATACGGCCCTTTCCATCTGAGGAAATTAATTGTTCACTGTATGATAAACCATAAAAATTCCATGAAAAACAATACTGATGTTCCTCAAGGCCAACTAATAGTTCCCTTTAGATCTATAACCTGACTTAAGGCAAAGCATACCCCTAGAGGGGATTCTGAAAGTACAGTCGATGAAGAAGTGCATTACTAAGGACTTTAATGAATTTGTTAATTCATTCAAGCAGAAGTCTGAGGAATATGAATGGGAACAGAATTGAAGGGTGTGAGATGATAGTGAAAAGAACCTAAAACTTGATCAGGCTGATGTTATTAATATGAGCCCTCTGAGTGGAGATTCTAAGTTTAGGATGGAAGCTTGCACAGGTGTCAGAAGTTTGTTTGAATTGTTGACTGAGGTGTCTATGAAAAGATGATGTACTAAAAAAGAGTTGGAGATGTCTGATATTCCTTGTTTGAGTATTGATGGAGGGATTTTTAAGGCACAGGAAGTAATGCAAAGCTCAAGTGAATATGCTGGGTAAAACCTAATCCTCCACAATGGGAATACCCTGGACACTGTCAATAGGGCAAAATGGTAATCAACAGATTAGGAAAAGATCTTTCCCAACCCTACATCTGATAGAGGGCTAATACTCAACATATACAAAGAACTCAAGAAGTTAGACTCCAGAAAGCAAATAACCCTATTAAAAATGCAAATAATTCTCAACTGAGGAATATCAAATGGCTGGGAAACACCTAAAGAAGTGATCAACATCATTAGTTGTCAAGGAATTGCAAATCAAACCAACCCTGAGACTCTACCTCACACCAGGCAGAATGGCCAAGGTCAAAAATTCAGTTGACAGCAGAAGCTGGTGAGGATGTCAAAGAAAAGGAACACTCCTCCATTGTTGGAGGTTTGCAAGCTGATATAAACACTGTGAAATCAGTCAGTTACTCAGAAAATTGGACATATCGCTACCTAAGGACCCAGCAATCCCACTCTGGGCATATACCCAGAAGATTCTCCAACATACAACAAGGACACATGCTTCACTATGATCATAGCAGCCTTATTTATAATAGTCAGTAGCTTGAAAGAACCCAGATGTCCATCAACAGAGGAATAGATACAGAAAATGTTCTATGTTTACAAAATGGAGTAGTACTCAGCTATTAAAATCAATGAATTCGTGTAATTCTTAGGCAAATGAATGAAAATAGTAAATAGCATTCTGACTCAGGCAACCCAGTCACAAAGAACACACATGGTGTGCACTCACTGATAAGTGGATAGTAGCTCACTTGGAATACCTAAGATACAACTCACAGACCACATGAAGCTCAAGATGAAGGAAGACCAAAGTGTGGATGCTTCAATCATTCTTACAACGGGGAACAAAATACTCACAGGAGGAAATAAGGAGAAAAAATATGGAGCGGAAAGTGAAAGAAATATCATCCAGAGACTGCCCCCCCCCGGGATCCATCCCATATACAGTCACCAAACTCAGACACTTTTGTGGATGCCAAGAATTGCTTGCTTACAGGACACTGATATAGCTGTCTCCTGAGAGCCTCTGCCAGAGCCTGAAAAATACTGAGGAAGATTCTCACAGTATTTGTATCGCACAGTATCCAATGTAAAAAAAAAAAAAGAAGAAGAAGAAGAAGACATGTTCTTCATGACAACTTTAAGATATAATATGGTGAGACAGGTACCAGCATATTTGAAGAGTTTTTTGTTTCCCTTTCCCTTGTGCCTCAGGGTTGGAGTTGCTGCTGCTCAATTAGGCATATTAAATTCACTGGGCTTAATTGATCCCCAATGTAGCAGCCACTACTTGGCAGCATTATACTGCCAGTGGGAAGGTGATCGTAGTTATTGTAATGGAAAGTGTAAACAAAACACCATGCATAACGACCTTACCCATAATAACCAACACAGATGAGGTGAATTTTTTAATTGCTTGACTCTATGGGCCTTTGGTACTGGCTAATCAATCATGATGTTTCCAGGCTTATTCTATTTCTAATCTGTATAAGAAGCAAAGAAGTCAAACACATAAAAGAAAGGCTGCATTGGATCATGGCCCAACATATTCTCAGCCCGTGAATCAATTTGTAGACTAGAATCAGTTTTCAGATCCAGAGCTCCTTGAATGAAAGGTGGCCAGGTTCCTCTGAGGAAGGGCCTTGAAAGACACCTAAATATTTTGCTGTCAGCCATTCTCCAGTTCTTCCCCAGAGCAAACTGCAAACTTTTACAAGGGTAACTGTATTCTGGGGGCAAAGAAATAATCAGAATTTGGGGGATATATTGGAAACTGGATCTGAGTTAAAATTCATATCAGGAGATGCAAAGAAACATTTTGGCCCTCTGGTTAACATAGAGGCATATGGAAGCTCGGTGATTAATGAGTTTTGGGTGATGTGTTGTCCAATCACAGTAAGTAGGTACCATAAGTCCCTGAACTCATCCTGTGGGTTTCCCCCCAGTTCCAGCACATGTAACTGGTATAGATATACTTAGAAGTTGGCAGAATTCTCACTTTGGATCCCTGACCTGTGGAGTGAGGTCTATTATGTTTGGAAAGGTCAAATGGAAGCCTTTAGAGTTATCTTTGCCGAAGAAAATAGTAAATCAAAACCAGTATTATATTCCTGGAGCATTGCAGAAATTAGTGCCACTATCAAAAATTTGAGAGATGAAGGGGTGGTGGCTCTCCCCACATCTCCCTTTAACTCTCCTATCTGGCAAAGGCCAAATACAGTGAGATTATAAAGAATGGCAGTTGATTATGGAAAACTAAATCATGTAATAACTCTGATGGCAAATGCTATACCTGATGCAATTTCCTTTCTTGATCAAATTAACACATATCCTGATTTATAATATTTAACAGACGTCTTTTTCTCAATACATGTCCATAAGGACCACCAGAAGCTTACAGTTGGCAAGGCCAGCAGTATAACTTTATAGCTTTGCCTCACAGATATATTTACTCTCTTGCCCTATGTCATAATTTACATAGAAGTGATCTTCATTGTGTCTCTTCCCTAAAATATCACATTGCTTCCCGATATTGATGACATTATGATGGTTGGACCAGTGAGCTCTAGGTACCAACCACATTGGATTTATTGGTAACACAATTTTGTATCAGAAGATGGGAAATAAATGCAACCAAAATTTAAGGGTTGTCTACATCAGTGAAACTCTTAAGAGTCTGAAGGTGTTGTTTATGCTGATGTATTACTTCTTCTTATCCTTTTTTTTTTAACATGTTAGATCTTTTTAATAACACACAAAGCAGGATAGGATCAGGGATGGGAAGGAAGACAATGGGCAGACATAAGTCAAAGTTACAACTCTGATATAACTTTGGAGTACTGAGTTGTGAATAAGTCTAGTGAGCTAATGTACAGCATAAGGATTCTGAGAGGGACTCTCAGATTTTATTACTAGTTGTGATTCCTATGTTGTATAATGAAATAATGTTTGCTAAGGGAACAGCAAACATATATGACTCTTTCTCTATAGACAACAAAGCAGCTGTGTGACATGATGAATTGACTTCAGTAATCATTTCACATTGGTATGTGTAGCAAAACATAGTGTCCAACTTAAACATCATTTAAAAAATATGTTTTAGAGAAGCGGTTGTGTTGTGTGAAAGCACTTTTCCTGAGAAGACGCAGCACACTTATTTACTCATCCTAGATGGAGATCCCATGACAGACCAAAGTATGGATACCACCAAAGTCCAATTTGCTGAACCAATAAGTTTTGTTAGGTTTACCTGCAGCACCAGAGATGACTCAAAGACAGTTGCATCACCAAGGCCTATGGAAGACAGCTCACAAAATCTAGGAATCTGGAGTACACTGCACACCTACAAGGCAGCTCAACAGATCGGAGAGCATCCTTTCCAAGTGACTCTAGTCTAGACCTATTCCAGGCAGCTGGGCAGGTTTCTGCTCATTCCAGGCTGCTGGTCTGTCTCAGAGTCTTCTTTACAGCTCAGTTTCGCTCCCTCTGAGAGGAACTCTCAGATTTTATTATCTGAATCTCAGAGAAAAATGTTAGACTGCATGTAACACCTCTTAAAGAGAACAGACAATATCTTCTCTATGGTCATTTAGGTACTTTTAGAAGGAGATACAAATAGACCTCTGGTCACAGTACTCATGGACCACTAAAACAATTGGGGTGATTATCAATTGGCAGAACATTTTCTCAGCTGTAAATATGGACTTATTCTGGTTGGTCATGAATCTTAAGGGAAAACACTCCTATACAATACCTAGGTTAGTATCTGAAGAAGCAGTAAGAGTTAGAAATTAATAACAACTATTTCATTATGAAGGGAGGAATGACTCACAAGGCTCCATAACTCCTTAAGAGTATTAGCAGTTAGTAATGGTGGGGGAGGGTATCACTTTCCTCTGTGGTATAACCATGCATGCTCCAGTACAGTATTTCCCATCTATGCTCATGCAAGTTACTATGATTGTTTGAATGAAATGTCCTCCAAAGGCTCAGATATTTGAATACTTGATCCACAACTGGTGACACTGTTTGGGTAGGTTTAGGAGGTGTGGCCTTGCAGAGGAAGTGTGTCACTGGGGCTGGGCTTTGAGATTTCAAAGCTCCATGAGATTTCTACTTCCTTTTCTCTTCTTGTGCTTGCTGTTTGAGACATGAGCTCTCAGCTTCCTGCTCCAGCCACCATGCCTGTATGCCATGATGTACTCTTATCCTTCTGGGGTTGGAAGCTAATATTAAACTCTTCAATAAGCTGTCCTAGCCAAGGAGTTCCATGATAGCAACAGAAAATGACTAGCGCAGCAATCCTATTTAAATCAGCAAGTCAGATGTGCACAGAAAGACAGGAAATAGGGAGAACTGTAGGGAAGAAGACCTGTCTCAGTGGGAAAAGGACAAGGGACAAGAGAAGGTCATGGGGAGAAGGCTAAAATTCATTGTATGCATATGTGAAATTATCAAGGAACAAATAACAATAAATCAATAATTTAAAGTAGAAGTTACTTATAAGGTGTTTACATAGTCTAACAAAAATGTATTAGGTGCATCTACACAAATCTGCTTACCTGTGTTCTGTATTTCTTTAAGAGAGTTATTTATATCCTTCATAAAGTCCTCTGTCATTATAATGAGAAGTGATTTTAGATCTGAATCTTGCTTTTTCTGGTGATGGTGAATCCAGGACTTGCTATGGTGGGAGAATTGGGTTCTGATGATGCCAAGTTGCCTTGGTTTCTGGTCCTTATGTTCTTACACTTGCCCCCTGCCATCTGAATATCTCTACTTCTACCTGTCCTTGCAATATCTGCCTGGAGCCTGGCTTTCCTGTAATTGTGGTTGTGTCAGAACCCCTCAGAGTCAAGCTGCACTATAACCTGTCCCGTGGGACAAGTTATTCCATGGTCCTCGAGGGGGATCCCAAACCTATATTGAAATTGGAATAAGAAAGAGATAGAAACCATGCATGCTTGTCATAGTCTCATTTACTAAGGGAAAATGCTGAGATTTTATACAATACAAAGAGGGGTTAGGGACTGATCAAAAGGAAGCTCAGTGAAGGACAAATGGGGAGGTTATTTGGGAGTTTGAACCTTTGGTGATTTATCTCAGTTCCTTGGCGTCACTGCTCCGGAACATTGAGCAGCTTATCTCAGTGTCTGGTTTCTTCTAACAGCCCAAGGTGACAGCTCCGGGCAGCTGCAGAATGTAAGAAGACTCCCTCAGTCCTTGATGTAGGGTCGGAATCTTGCTGATTCCCATGAAACAGCCTTGAGGGGAGAGGGGGCAACTGGCTCCAACAAAGAACTATATGGCTCTCAGGTGCATGCTGTAAAAATGTATGGGCTGTGAGATGCCTGGGTTGTAAGATGCCTGGGTTTTCTCAACTTGGTCTCCAACAAATCTGTTTCTCTGATCCTATGATTCTGGGATCCTGTGATCCTGTGATTCTTGGATCCTGTGATCCTGAGATCCTGGATGTGTCAAAACACCTGGGAGTCAAGCTGCCTCTGGGACCCTGAGATCCCTGGGTGACCAAACTCCTGGGATCCTGGGTTTCTAGGCATATTAAAGCTCCTGGGAGTAAAACTTCCCCTGAGTGTTGTGGAAATGAAATGGCTACAGAGTTTGCACCCAAGGTCTTCTCAAGGCACTGGCCCAGACAGACTGGAAGCAATGTATTTCTTCTAAGGTGAAAGAAAGTTTATTGTACCTGGCTCTCCCTAGACCAAGAAAGAAGCACAACATTTAGTGGGTCTATTTAGATACAGGAGACAGCACATTCCTCACTTGGGTGTATTACTCAGGCCCATATACAAAGTGACTCAAAAGCTGCTAGTTTTCAATGGGGACTAGAAATGAAGAAGATGCTTCAAAAGTTCCAAGCTGCTGTGTAAGTTGGTCTATCCCTTGAACCGTATGATTCAGCAGACCCAAAGCTTCTTGAGGCATCAGTAGTAGGTAGAGGTGATGTTTGGAGCCATTGACAGACCCCTTTAGGTAAATCCCAGAAGAGACCTTTCGAATTTTCGAGCAGGTCTCTACTATCTTCTGCAAACAATTATTCTCCCTTTGAAAAAACAGCTGTAGGCCTGCTTATTATTCCAGATGAATTTGCAAATTGCCCTTTCTAACTCAGTCAATAATTGAGTTGGAATATTGATGGGAATCGCATTGAATCTGTAGATTGCTTTCGGCAGGATGGGCATTTTGACTATGTTAATCCTGCCAATCCATGAGCATGGGACATCGTTCCATCTTCTGAGATCTTCGATTTCTTTCTTCAGAGACTTGAAGTTCTTATCATACAGATCTTTCACTTCCTTAGTTAGAGTCACACCAAGGTATTTTATATTANTTGTGANTATTGTGAAGGGTGTTGTTTCCCNAANTTNTNTCTCAGCCTGTTTANCCTNTGTGTAGNGAAAGGNNACTGATTTGTTTGAGTTAATTTTATATCCAGCTACTGCACTGAAGCTGTTTATCAGATTTAGGAGTTCTCTGGTGGACTTTTTAGGGTCACTTATATATACCATCATATCATCTGCAAATAATGATATTTTGACTTCTTCCTTTACAATTTGTATCCTCTTGATCTGTTTTTGTTGTTAGATTGCTCTGTCTAGGACTTCAAGTACTATATTGAATAGGCAGGGAGAAAGTGGGCATCCTTGTCTATTCCCTGATTTTAGTTGGATTGCTTTGAGTTTCTCTCCATTCAATTTGATGTTTGCTACTGGTTTGCTGTAGATTGCTTTTATTATGTTTAGTTAGGGGCCTTGAATTCCTGATCTTTGCAACTTTTATGATGAAAGGGTGTTATATTTTGTCAAATGCTTTATCAGCATCTAAGGAGATGATCATGTGGTTTTAGTCTTTGAGTTTGTTCATACAGTTGATTACGCAGATGGATTTCCATATATTAAACCATCCCTGCATCCCTGGGATGAAGCCTACTTCGTCATGATGGATGATCATTTTGATGTGTTCTTGGATTCAGTTTGCAAGAATTTTATTCAACATTTTTGCATCAATATTTATAAGGGAAATTGGTCTGAAGTTCTCTTTCTTTGTTGGATCTTTGTGTGGTTTAGGTATCAGAGTAATTGTGGCTTCATAGAATGAATTGGGTAGAGTCACTTCTGTTTCTATTTTGTGGAATAGTTTGTGGAAGTATTGCAATTAGGTCTTCTTTGAAGGTGTGATAGAATTCTGCACTAAACCCATCTGGTCCTGGGATTTTTTTGGTTGGGAGTCTATTGATGACTGCTTCTATTACTTTAGCAGAAATGGGACTGTTTATTATTCTGTCCTGGGGGACAAGTTATTTCATGGTCCTCGAGGGGGATCATGAAACTAAATTGAAATGGGAATAAGAGAAAGAGAAGGAGATCATGCGAGCATCTGCTTTTGTAATAGTCTTGTTTAATGAGGGAAAAGACTCAGGTTATATAGTATACAGAGAGGGGTTAGGGATTGATCAAAAGAGACATAGTGAAGGACAAATGGGGGAAGTTAATTGCAAGTCTGAAACTTTCAGTGATTCATCTCAGGTCCTTGATGTCACTGCTCCGAAACACTGGGTGGCTTATCTCGAAGCTCCGTTCCTCCTATCAGCCCAAGGTGACAGCCCCAGGCAGCTCCGGAATGCTGGAAGACTCCCTTAACAGTCCTTGATGTTTGTTTAGGGCCAAAGATCTTGCTGATTCCCATGAAGCAGCCTTGAGTGGAGACGGGGAGACTGGCTCTAATCAATGAACTATATGGCTCTCAGCTGCAGCTGTAAAATGCCTGGGGTTTTCTAAACCTGGTCTCCAACAACTCCCCCTTTTTAATTCATTAAATGTTGAGGGGTGGCTATGAAAAGAGGGTCGGTGAAGCACCTTGTCTTAGGCCATGAGGTGTGCACCCATGTTCAGCACCCAGTAACTAGGCCTTTCTAGGTCCTAGGTTGGCAAGGGCCCTGTCTTAGGCCATGCGATCTGCAGGCGATTGGCAATATTTCCCTTCTCTTGGTCATCCTTACAGCCAAGGGGATGTGAACCTGATCCATGGCACCTCAATATTCCCGTCATGGGTTCACTTCACAGCTTATGGCCCTCAGCAACTATTAGGAGCCAGGACGTCACCCTTCTAAAAATGGCCTCTCCACAGCCTATGGAACCAAGAGCACTCTACATCTGCAGTGAGGGTGGAGAACTGAAGGCCACCAGCTGCTCTCTCTGCATCGGTGGAAGAGAAGTCTTTGGTGGAATCTCAAGTGTCCACATGATGGTAGTGAACTGCAACTGGCTTTAAGGCAGCATCAATTTGAGATTTAACAAAACTGGTTAATCTGTTAAAAGCCCAAGGGCCAAATGACAAAAGTAGCAGAATGCCCAAGAAAGGTCCCAGATTGGTAGAAAGCAAAGTGGAAAGCGAAGGAGAGGTAAAAAACCAGTTTTGATACCAGGATTCCTGCATCTCTCTATTATGCATTTTTTCCAAGCTAGTTTTAACATTGTCTATAATATCCTGAAAAAGGCCAGTCTTATCGGTATAAAAACAACATTCCTCTTTGAGGACTACACAGAGTCCTCCTTCAGGAATACCAAATCAAGACCTCTTCTATTCTGTAAAACTACTTCAGATAGGGAGACTAAAGAATCTTTTAAATTTTTCAGGTCTCTTTGTATTTCTCGGATGTCTCTGTCCACTGCATGGTTAAACTGGGCGAGCTGTGCAGATGGTTGTTGGGAGGAGATTAGGGATGCAATTCCCATTTCCATGCCTGCAGCCCTCACATCAAGGATCACTGCTAAGGTTACTGCAGTAATTGGCTCTCTCTTAGAGTGGGGCAGGTTGGTGCCTTTATCCGAGATCTGGAGTAAATCTTCTGCAGGATGTATCATCAACTTTGGGAAAAGTTGAATCAGGACACAGTAATCTCGGTTAACTAAAAATGTCTGGTGATCACATAAGTAGTAAGTCCAGTAGAACATGCCAAATAAGTACCATTGGGTGCTCTAAGATATTGAAAAGTGACTTCTACTATAATAGTCTCATTGCAAACCTCTAGCAAGGCCTGTGTGGGGAGCATGGAAGGCCCCAAAACCTGGCTCAGTGTGAGTCCTGTGTTAGCCGCAGGATGCCAACAAAGCTCATGGCCATCATTGGTTGCAATAACTGATCCAGATACTGCTACTCCTTTATAGAAAGGAGGTTGAGGGCAAAAACACACCCAGCATTCCTCATATTGGGTAGTATTGGCTGCATGTATGGCAGCAACTGATGCATTTACTATGTCTAAAAGCAGCTCTGCTAGAGTGAAAGGTCCAGCAGGCAAAGTAGGCTGAAAAAGAGCAATGAGGGCAGGAGTGCCACTCCAAGGAGGAATAGCTACCTTATGAACAATGGGTATTATAGGGGCTACATGATGGAGTATGGAATTTGGTCCTATGGCACTTCCTCTAAGGTTAGGGATGGTCTTAGCTGTATTTTGAATACCAACCCAAAATCTTTATGTTCTTTATATAGAAGCAAACCCCAGGAGGGAGTTTGTTTGTTAATCCAATCATATTTTTAGCAGCCTCTGTGAACTCGATGACGAAGGGATTGCACCAACCCAAGGTATCCAGATTAAAGGAGGAACAGCTTTTCCCAATGGGGTAGTTAAAGCCAATTCTGCCATAATCTTGGCCTCCTTTACTTTTTACTGTGATAAGGACCTAAGATGAGGAGGGGTTCCAATAGGTATTATCAGTAGTTTCATATCCCTAGCTGGCACAAAATTGTTTGAAGCTGGAACTAGTATAACCTGGACCCTTATCTGTTTTTAGAATTTTGGATTGTGGAGTAACTGCCAAGCAGGAAAGGTCGTGATTAATGACATGCTTAGTGGCCTCCCCAGTCTGTAGGGATGCACAGATAAAGCCATGAAAATTATCTACAGAGACATGAATATATTTTAACTTTCTAAAAGGAGTATAATGAGTGACATCCATCTGCCATANCTCACCAGGGACCAACCCTCGAGGATTGACCCCCAAGTGTGGCTCTGGCAAAAGGGTCAGGCAGCCTTTTCACTACTGGACAATTTGTTGTGCCTGTTCACAGGTGATAGAATATTTAAGTCTCAGGTATGAGCATTAAGGTGAAGCAGGTCGTGAGCCTGTTTAGCAGCTGCAAGAGGAGTCTGCAAGACAAGGCAGAAGCCACTACCTGAGTTGCATCATAGGGGAGAAAAATAATGTCTGGATCTTTACCAAAAAAGCCTAAGAGCAGCTTTCTTGCCAAGGCACAGAATATGTGCATCCAGCTGAGGATATGTGGGCAATACTCTAGAAGGAGAAGCTGGCAAATGTACCCAGAACAGAGGTTTAAGTTGCCATAAAAGACCTGTGGGAGATAAAAGTGTAGGGAAAACAAGAAACTGGAGTGGCAGATCTGGAGAGAAATACCCAATGCTTTGTTCATTTATATAGCCTGTTTGACCTTGGCCAGAGTTACTTGTGATTCCTGAGTCAGCATGCGTGGGGAGGATGGATCTGAGTCTCCACGCAAAATATCAAATAAAGGTTTTAATTCTCCTATTGAAAGCTTCAAATAGGGGCAGAGCCAATTTATATTTCCTAACAAGTGTTGAAAATCATTGAGACTCTGTAATGAATCACTCCTTAAATGAACCTTTTGTGAGAGAATCCTATTAAGAAACAATTCAAAGCCCAAACACAAGTGAGGAGGGTAAATCTGAATTTTCTCGGGAGAGACTTGAAGTCCCTGGCTCTGGAGAGCATTAATAAGTTTTAAACCAACCCAATATAGCTGATTTTCATCAGGCCCAGAAACAAGGATGCCATCCATGAAATGGACAATGTAATAATCAGGGTAGGATCTACTGAAGGGATCAACAACCTGAGCCACATACTTTTGGCAAAGCATGGGACTATTAGCTATGCCTTGAGTGAGAACTCCCCACTGAAATCGAGGAGAGGGCCCTACACAGTTAACTACAGGAAGGTTGAATGCAAAGCGTTTACAATCTTCAGGGTGGAGGGGAATAGAAAAGAAGCAATTTTTTAAATCAATAACTAATTTGGCATATCCCTTGGGAATAGCCACTGCAGAGGGGATACCAGGTTGTAAGGCTCCCATGGGAACCATGGTCTTATTAACCACTCTGAAATCTTGCAGTAATCTCCATTTGCCATTTTGCTTTTGAATAACAAATATTGGGGTCTTCCAAGATGAGGTAGAGGGTTCTATATGTCCTGTTGCCAACTGTGCCTGCACTAACTCTATGGCTGCAGACAATTTTTTTGCAGGGATGGACCATTGGTCAATCCAGACAGGGGAATCATCCTTCCAGGTAATCTTATCTGCCTGGTGTGCAGGGGGAGCAATGGTCCTCATGAAAANTGGGAATTATAACCTAAGCCTGCATGATCCATTTTTGGAAAGGCATCTATTGGCATAGGCCTCCCCTGCTCATTTTTGCCTAATCCCTGTCCAGGGAGATAGCCCTGGGAGAGAATTTGTTGAGCAACAACTTTAGTGGGACTACACATGAAAACTTTCATTTGAGAGAGAATGTCTCTTCCCTAAAGGTTAGCAGGTAAGCCAGGAACAATGAAGGGCTGAACAGAGCCTGGATTTTCCTCACTAACTTCCCAAGTCAGCATCTCTGAGCTCTGGAGAGTATTTTTTGATTTTCTAATTCCTTGCAGATGGGTCAGAGTGGTTTGTAAAGGCCAAACAGAAGACCAGGCACTGTGTGAAATTACAGTAGAGTCAGCACCTGAGTCTAAAATGCCCTTAAAGCTCTTTCTTTCCATTTAGCTTAAGGCTGAGTGTAGGGCGGTCCCTAATGATTGTCTGGACCCAGTACAGGTCTAAGAAGCCTGGCTGAGAAGAGCTGCGCTGTGTGCCTATCGCTGGGTGGGAGGTATCTAGAGGTAGAGGCACAGCCTGTGCAAAGTGTTACCCTTGAAATATTGATATTGGGTCTTGAGGGGCACTGACCAAAATCTGTAATTCTTTAAGGGATTTTTCCATTTCCTCTAAGGACTTCTACTTGTTTAGCAGTGTTCTCCTGTGATTATTTAAGGACTTCTACTTGTTTAGCAGTGCTCTCCTGTATTTTTTTTAAGTGAGTTACTAATGCCCGTCTTAAAATCTACTACCATCATGTGATATGTCTTTAAATCCAAGTGTTGCTTTTTGGTTATGTTGGGGTATCTAGGACTGGCTGAAGTTGGAGTGCTGGGTTCTGATGATGGTGAGTGGTCTTGGTTTCTTTCTTTAACTTTCTTTCTTTTCTATAACCCTTAAAAATACTGAAGCAGTCAAAAGTCTCCTAATCGTCACCCACTCCAAAAAAAAAAAAAAAAAAAAAAGCCTAGGGGCATACTGTATTAGTACAGAATTCTATCCAACTTTTAATGAATACCTAATAGCAATGCTCCTCAAACTATTATACAAAATAAAGTAAGAATGAACAGTGTCAAACTCACTCTATGAAACTAGATGAAACTAGAGTCACCCTGATATCTAAACCACACAAAGATTCAGCAAAGAAAAAGAACTTCATAGTGATTTCTCGTATGAACAGTGATACAAAATACTCAATAAAATACTCACAAACCAATTCCAGGAATACATCAAAAATATCATCCATCATTATCAAGTAGGAGTCATGACAGTGATGCAGAGATGGCTAAATATATGAAAGTCCATTCATGTAATCCACCATATAAACAAACTGAAAGAATAAAAGATCAAATTATCATCTTTTTTTGTTGTTGTTTTGTTTTTCGAGGCAGGGTTTTCTCTGTGTAGCCCTGGCTGTCCTGGAACTCACTCTGTAGACCAGGCTGGCCTCGAACTCAGAAATCCACCTGCCTCTGCCTCCCAAGTGCTGGGATTAAAGGCATGCACCACCATGCCCAGCTTCAAATGATCATCTTAAAGGCTGAAAAAGTCTTTGAAAAAATCTAACATCCATTCCAGTGTAGGATAGATTAGGGAGTCAAGACACATACCTTAAAATAATCAAAGTAATGTACGGTAATATAATAGCCAACATTAGCTTAAATGGAGAGGAACTTACAGCAATTCCACTAAAACTAGAACTTTCAACTCTCTCCTTATCTATTCAATGTAGTACTTGAAGTTATAGTCTGAAAAGTAAGACAACTAAAGGAGATCAAGGGGATATGAGTTGGAAATGAAAAAGTTAAAGCATTATTATTTGTGGATGATATGACAGAAAACATAAGGAACCCCAAAAATTTTTCCAGAGAATTAAGACAGTTGATAAGTAGTGTCAGTGGGTGGAGGAAATGAAAGATCTGTATTAAAAGAACTTCAAGTCTCTGAACAAAATTTATTTAAAATAAATCAGTAGTCCTTTATACAAATGATAAATGGGCTGATTAAGTAATTAGGGAAGGCACTCCCTTTTCAATATGCATACATACTATAAAATATCTTTGTGAAACTCTTAATAAGCAAGTGAAAGAACTGTGTGACCAGAATTTGAAGTTCCTGAATATAGAAATTGAAGAAGATATCAAAAGATGGAAAGATTTCCCATGCTTATGGATCTGTAGGATTAAGATAGGGTAAATGACTATCTTACCAATACAAATCTACAGATTCAATACAATCCCTGTGAAATTTTGAACATATATTTTATAGACCTTGAAAGAGCAATTTTCAATTTCATAGGGAAACATAAAAAATACCAAAAAACAGGATAGCCAAAATAATCCTGAACAATAAAAGAACTTCAGGAAGAATTCCCATCCCTGACCTCAAGCTGTACTACAGAGCAATAGTGATAAAAACTGCATGGTATTGGTACAGAAACAGACACATGGTGAAAGGAATCAAATCATAGACAATAAATTAATATACCTATGGTCACTTGAGTTTTGATAAAGAAGCCAAAACCATAAAATGTGTGTGTGTGTGGGGGGGAGTTCTTCAATATATGGTGCTGGTCTGTATGTACAAAAATGAAAATAGATCTATACTATGCGGCACAAAAATGAAGTCCAAGAGGATCAAGAACCTCAACATAAAATGTGATACACTAAACCTCATTTAAAACATTTGTAAAAGCGGCAGTTTCCTGAACAGAATATCAACTGCTTAGGCTCAGAGAATAACAATTGATAAATTGGACCACAAGAAACTGCAAAGCTTCTGTAAGACAAACAACAAAATATCAGCCTTCAGACTGGCAATGAATCTTTACCACTGCTACATATGGCAGAGTGCTAATATACAAAATTTATAAGGAACTCAAGAAGTTAACCAGTAACAACCTAAAACATCCAGTTAAAAATGGGGTACAGGGTGAGGGAGCCATCTTTGCCCTGGGTTGCCCAGGCTCCAGTCCACACTGGTGAGAGTGTGGATGGCAGAAGCTACACAGCTTCTGGAGTAGTCCCCGTTTTCCAGGCACCTTCCCCACCAGAGGAGAAGTGGCTGCCTGGGAGGGCTCTCACTGCCTGAGCTGTTGAGGGAGACATCTTTGCTCTGGGTCACCCAGGCTCCTGTCTGTGCAATTGAGAGTGCAGACTGCAGATGTGATACAGCTTCTGGGACAGACTTCGTTTTGGGCTCTGGATACCCAGGAACCTTCCCTGCCAGAGGAGAGATGGCCACCCAGGAGGGCTCTGTCCTGAGCAGGTGAGAGAGCCATATTGTGTCCAGGGTCCCTCAGAAACTAGTCTTTGCAGGTGAGTGTGCAAACTGCAAAGGTGACACATCTTCTGGTACAGGCCCTATTTCAGGCCTACATTGTCAGCCAGGAGGCAGGTCTGAACACCAGAGCTCTGTGAACCTTCCCTGCAAGAGGAGAGCTTGCCTGCAGAGAGTACTCTGACCACTGAGACTCAGGAGAGAGCTGGAATCCCAGAACTGCTGACAGCGGCTAACAGAATCACAGGAGGAACAAGCTCCAACCAGAACCAACTATAACAACTAATGCCACAGATTACCAAATGGCTAAAGGCAAACATAAGAATCTTACTAACAGAAACCAAGACCACTCACCATCATCAGAACCCTGCACTCCAGCTTCAGTCAGTCCTGGATACCTCAATATACCCGAAAAACAAGACTAAGATTTAAAGCCATATCTCATGATGGTAGTAGAAGATTTTAAGAAGGTCATTAATAACTCACTTAGGGAAATACAGGAGAACACTGCTAAACAAGTAGAAGCCCTTAAATAATCACAGGAGAACACTGCTAAACAGGTAGAAAGCCTTGAAGAACAACAGGAAAACACTGCTAAACAAGTAGAAGTCCTTAAAGAGGAAAACACAGCCAAATAGGTGATGGAATAGAACAAAACCATCCAAGACCTAAACAGATGTGGAAAAATTAATTAATTAATTAATTAATTAAGCAACGTGAAACAACTCTGGAGATAGAAACCTTAGGAAAGAAATCAGGAACCATAGATGCTAGAATCAGAAACAGAATACAAGAGATGGAAGAGAATCTCAGGTGCAGAAGATTCCATAGAGAACATGGGCACAACAATCAAAGAAAATGCAAAATGCAAAAAGATCCTAACTCAAAACATCCAGGAAATCCAGGACACAGTAAGAAGACCCAACTGACAGATAATAGCAGTAGATGAGAATGAAGATTTTCAACTTAAAGGGCCAGCAAATATCTTCAACAAAATTATAGAAGAAAACTTCCCAAACCTAAAGAAAGAGATGCCTGTGAACATACAAGAAGCCTACAGAACTCCAAATAGGCTCAACCAGAAAAGAAATTCCTCCCAACACGTAACAATCAGAACAACAAATGCACTAAATAAGACAGAATGTTAAAAGCAGTAAGGGAAAAAGGTCAAGTAACATATCAAGGCAGAATTATTAGAATTGAACCAGACTTCTCACCAGAGATTATGAAAGCCAGAAGATCCTGGACAGATTTACGCAGACCCCAAGAAAATAAAAATGCCAGCTGAGGCTGCTATACCCAGCTAAACTCTCAATTACCATAGATGGAGAATCCAAAGTATTCCATGATAAAACCAAATTCACACAATGTATATCCATGAGTCTAGCCCTTCAAAGGATAATAAAGGGAAAACACCAAAACCAGGATGGAAACTACACCCTAGAAAAAGGCAGAAATTAATCCTTCAACAAACCTAAAAGAAGAACAGAATCCCAACTTTAACAACAAAAATTACAAGAAGCAATTACTTTTCTTTAATTGCTCTTAACATCAATGGACTCAATTCCCCAATAAAAAGACATAGACTAATAGACTGGCTACATAAACAGGATCCAACATTTTGCTGTTTACAGGAAACCCACCTCAGGGAAAAAAGCCAGACACTACCTTATGTGAAAGGCTAGAAAACAATTTTCCAAGCAAATGGTCCAAAGAAACAAGCTGGAGTAGCCATTCTAATATCGAATAAAATTGACTTCCAACTCAAAGTTATCAAAAAGGACAAAGAGGGGCACTTCATAATCATCAAAGGTAAAATCTACCAAGAGTAAATCTCAATTCTGAATATCTGTGCTCCAAATACAAGAGCAGCCACATTCGTTAAAGAAACTTTAGTGGCCGGCGTGGTGGTGCATGCCTTTAATCCCAGAACTCGTGAGGCAGAGGCAGGCGGATTTCTGAGTTCGAGGCCAGCCTGGTCTACAGAGTGAGTTCCAGGACAGCCAGGGCTACATAGAGAAACCCTGTCTCGAAAAAAAAAAAAAAGAAAGAAAGAAAGAAGGAAAGAAACTTTAGTAAAGCTCAAAGCACATATTGCCCCACACAGTAATAGTTGGAGACTTCAACATCCCACTCTCAACAATGGACAGATCCTGGAGATAGAAACTAAACAGAGACACATGAACACTGACAGAAGGAATTAGACAAATGAATTTAATAGATATCTACAAAATATTTATTCCTAAAAACAAAGAATATAACTTCTCAGCACCTCTTTGTACCTCGAGCAATTCAACAAAAAAAGGATATCAAGGGGACACAAATTATAAAGGAATAAGTCAAAATATCATTATTTGCAGATGATATGATGGTATATATATATATATATATATATATATATATATATATATATATCCCAAAAAAGTCCACCAGAGAACTTTTAAACCTGATAAACAGCTCCAGTGTAGTAGCTGGATATAAAATTAACTCAAACAAATCAATGGTCTTCCTCTACACAAAGGATAAATGGGCTGAGAAAGAAATTAGGGAAACAACACCTTTCACAATAGTCACAAATAATATAAAATACCTTGGTGTGACTCTAGCTAAGGAAGTGAAAGTTCTGTATGATAAGAACTTCAAGTCTCTGAAGAAAGAAATTGAAAATCTTAGAAGATGGAATTATCTTCCATGCTCATGGATTGGCAGGACTAATATAGTCAAAATGGCCATACTGCAGAAAGCAATCTACGGATTCAGTATAATCCCCATCAAAATTCCAACCCAATTCTTCACTGAGTTAGAAAGGGCCATTTGCAAATTCATCTGGAATAATAAAAAACCTAGGAGAGCAAAAACCATCCTCAACAATAAAGGAACTCTGGTGGAATCACCATGCCTGACCCTAACTGTACCACAGAGAAATTGTGATAAAAACTACATAGTACTTGTACAGTGTCAGACAGGTACATCAATGGAATAGAATTGAAGATCCAGAAATGAATCCATACACCTATTGTCACTTGATCTTTGACAAGGAAGCTAAAACCATCCCAGGAAAAATGACAGCATTTTCAACACATTGTGCTGGCACAACTGGTGGCTATCATGTAGAAGAATGAGGATTGATCCATTCTTATCTCCTTGTACAAAGCTCAAGTCTAAGTTGATCAAAAACACCCATATAAAACCAAAAACAATGAAATGTATAAAGGAGTAAGTGGGGGAAAACCTCGAAGATATGGGCACAAGGAAAATATTTCTAAACAGAAGAGCAATGGGTTGTGCTGTAAAATCAAGAATTGACAAATGGGACATCATAAAATTACAAAGCTTCTGTAAGGCAAAAGACACTGTCAACAAGACAAAAAGGCCACTAACTGATTGGGAAGGGATTTTAACCAATCCTAAATCTGATAGGGTACCAATTTCCAATATATACATAGAGCTCAAGAAGCTGGACTCCAGAAATTCAAATAATCCCAGTAAAAATTGAGGTACAGGCCTAAACAAAGAATTCTCTACTGAGGAATACTGAATGGCTGAGAAACACCTGAAAAAATGTTCATCATCCTTAATCATCAGGGAAATGCAAATCAAAACAACCTTGAGATTCCATCTTACACCAGTCAGAAAGGCTAAGATTAAAAATTCAGGTGACATCAGATACTGGCCAGGATGTGGAGAAAGAACACTCCTCCATTGGTGGTAGGATTGCAAGCTTGTACAACCACTTTGGAAATCAGTCTGGTGGTTCCTCAGAAAACTGTACATAGAACTACCAGAGGATCCAGCAATACCTTTCCTGGGCATATACCCAGAAGATCTTCCAACTGGTAATAAGGACACAGGCTCCACTATGTTCATAGCAGCCCTATTTATAATAGCTAGAAGCTGGAATGAACCCAGATGTCCCTCAATAGAGGAATGAATACAGAAACTGTGGTACATTTACACAATGGAATACTACTCAGCTATTAAAAACAATGAATTTATGAAATTCTTGGGCAAATGGATGTATCTGGAGGATATCATCCTG
>NW_018391702.1:0-14586 GCF_900095145.1 Mus pahari
AGTGGGTGGGTAGGGGAGCAGAGGTGGGGGGAGGGGTATAGGAAACTTTCGGGATAGCATTTGAAATGTAAATAAAGAAAATAAAAAAAAAGATTCATTAAAAAAAAAAGAAAAAGAAAATATCCACAAGGCCATGGCTGAAGCCATGGCTCCCAGCACAAATGGCTCATGGCTCTCCATGCGATCTTAGGATCACTGGTGAGCAGAACACAACATTGGTTCCAAACCAATTGTGCAGGACCTGAGACAGCAGTAAGGAAGCAGAAAACTGGCCTGACCAGGGGCATAAGTCCCTTCTGGTCGGCTCCAGCACTGGGTCACCTTGGACATGGAATAGGCAGACACCCCCACACTCCTCAGAGGACTCTCCACATGATCTTAGGATCACTGGTGAGTGGAACACATCAGTTCCAATCCAATTGTGATGAGCCTGTGACAGCAGGAACAAGGACACCAAAGCCCTTCCTGATAGAGGCTCGGGTTCCTTTTCATCAGTACTAGTTTACCAAGTACTGATTTCAAACTGGTTTCAAGCAGACCAGACAGCTCCACATTCCTCAATTGAGACACTACTTCCAGGCACTGTAACATTCCCAGGATCTTAGGATAACAGGAGCAGGGTCACACCAGTATTTCAGGGTCTCAGAGGAAGCTCCACTGCCAAGATCTCTGACACACCCAAAATCTCTGGTTCACAGGAGCCCACAATCAAAGGATCACAGAGAAATCTGGACTCCGAGGAGTCCTGAATCAAATGGGATTATAGGAAGGACAGGCTCCAATCACATATATTGAAGGCAGCAATCACTTGAGATAATCAGATGGGAGAAGGCAAGCATAAGAACAGAAGCAACAGAAGCCAATGTTACTTGGCATCATCAGAACCAAACTCTCCCACCATAGCAAGTCCTGGATACACCATCACACCAGAAAAGCAAGACATGGACCTAAAGTCACTTCTCATGATGATGAGGGAGGACTTTAAGAAGAAAATACAGGAAAACACGGGTAAACAGCTAGAAGCTCTTAAAGAGGAAACACAAAAATCCCTTAGAGAATTACAGGAAAACACTACCAAACAGGTAATAGAACTGAACAAAACCTTCCAGGATCCAAAAATGGAAGTAGAAACAATAAAGAAATCACAAAGGGAGACAACTCTGGAGATAGAAAGCCTAGGAAAGAAATCAGGAACCATAGATGTGAGCATCAGCAACAGAATACAAGAGATGGAAGAGATAATCGCAGATGCAGAAAGCTCCATAGAAAACATGGGCACAACAATCAAAGAAAATGCAAAATACCAAAGGATCCTAACTCAAAACATCCAGGAAATCCAGGACACAATGAGATGACCAAATCTAAGACAAAGAGGGATAGATGAGAATGAAGATTTTCAACTTAAAGGGCCAGTAAATAGCTTCAACAAAATTATAAAAGAAAACGTCCCAAACCTAAAGAAAGAAATGACCATGAATATACATTAAGCCTACAGGACTCCAAATAGACTGGACCAGAAGAGAAATTCTTCCCAACACATAATAATCAGAACAACAAATGCACTAAATAAAGACAGAATATTAAAAGTAGTAAGGGAAAAAGGTCAAGTAACATATAAAGGCAGACCTATTTGAATTACACCAGACGTCTCACCAGACTATGAAAGAGAGATGATCCTGGACAGATGTTATACAAAACCTAAGAGAACACAAGTGCCAGCCCAGGCTACTATACCCAGCTAAACTCTCAATTACTGTAAATGGAGAAACCAAAGTATTCCATGACAAAACCAAATTCACACAATATCTTTCCAGGAATCCAGCCTTTCAAAGGATAATAACAGGAAAACACCAATACAAGAACAGAAACTATGCCCTTGAAAAAGCAAGAAAGTAAGCCTTCAGCAAACCTAAAGAAAGACAGCCACAAGAACAGAATTCCAACTCTAACAACAAAAATAACAGGAAGCAACAATTACTTTTCCTTAATATCTCTTCATATCAATGGACTCAATTCCTCAGTAAAAACACGTAGACAATTAGACTGGCTACACAAACAAGACCCAACACATTGCTGCTTATAGGAAACCCATTTCAGGGAAAAAGACAGACACTACCTCAGAATGAAAGGCTGGAAAACAATTTTCCAAGCAAACGGTCTGAGGAAACAAGTTGGAGTAGCCATTTTAATATAGAATAAAATCGACTTCCAACCCAAAGTTGTCAAAAAAAGACAAGGAGGGGACACTTCATACACATCAAAGGTAAAATCTTCCAAGATGAACTCTCAATTCTGAATATCTATGCTCCAAATGCAAGGGCTACACATCTACTAGTCATCAATTTTTATTAAATCATGTCAGTAAGCTGAAGGCAAGAATGGATACAAGAAATTAATTATCATTAAATCACCAGTCTAGACTCAGTTAAGAATCACATTAGTCAATGCTAGTTAGACTGCCATTGTTCTTGTTCCCTCATCTCAAAACATCCTTAGCACAATTAATAAAAGTGTGTTTTTCTGGACTTCAAATTGTTCCAGAAGATTCTCTATGTCAAAGCCACTATGAAAAACACTTTAGCCTAGCTTCACTAACAATTTATTTTTCCAAATGTGTTCTAAGGGTGGTAGCCATTGCTGAAAAACTACATATCTAAATTCTTTCCAAAGGTGGTGAATAAATCATTAATCTGATCCAGGGGCAATGCTTGAGAAAGATCAATCACTGTTATTCTATGTTCCAATGATATTGGAAAGTCCCTGACAGTTTTAATACACTTCTTAGATTGAAGGGGATGTGACACAAACAACCAGAGCAAAACTACACAACAGCACGAAGTCTTCAGGACACACAATCCTTAGGGCCAGCATGGGTTTTAATAATTTTAATTTTAGGAATAATAACCTAATAACATATCACATGTAAATGTTATGTCAAAAGCACAGGAGAAGAAACAGAAGCCAGATCCAGAAATTGATGGCTAATAGCATTGATATGATCCAGGAATTTCTTCCTTAATGGTTTTACCAACTATTTCTCTGTCCCAAGACAGCTGTCTCATCTACTAACCCTCACGTATATCAAACATTAGAAAGGACTTTAAATAATATGTCTTGAATAATATATATCCCCTGCATGCATAAAATGTAATGTTTGGACAACAGTGGGAACTGTGAACAAAAGTTCCTAGAATGAACCTGCATTCTCCATGAACCTTCTGCAAAGCAGGTTAGTTAAAGCATCAAAGTTTGAGGGAATGTTGGAATGTTTCAGGTACAGAATGTAGTTAAAAATTATATTGCAAGGCTGAATATATGGATTAGCAGTTAAGAGTGAATATATTATTCTAACTGGTTAGCGCATGATCATTCACCTGTAAGGCCATCTATGGCAATGCTTTTGAAATATCTTGTCACTAGTGGGAGATAGTATTCAGAGAGGATTGGGGACTATAAGGAAAGGGCAGTTGAGAGTACTGTGTGCACGTCTGTGTTTGTGTGAGTATCTGTGTGTCTGTATGTGTGCCTTGTGTGTGTGTGTCTGTATGTCTGTTTCTGTCTGTGTCTGTATATGTATGTGTGTTAGTATATCTGTGTGTGTTGTGTGGTTTGTGAATACATACACATGTCCTGCCCTTTGCTGTTCTCTGCTGCTCTCTGGTCCTAAATTTCACTGCAATGGGAAAGCACTTAGGGCTGCTCCTACTGGGCCTCTCCTGGGGATGGACTTTCTGAAAATTGAAGTCCTGAGGGATGGTAGGCACAGGTGCTGGTGCTATAGGCAGACAGATTGGTTGCTGCACTATATGTGGCCTTTGAGGTATGAAGACTAGTGGATAGGAACTGACTAGATTTAGAAGAGATCCTTGTGTCCTTGTGTCCTTGATCTCCACACCTTCACATGCCTTCTCTCCTATTTGGTGCCAACAAGATTCTTCCCTCCCTCTTCCTTGATGTTTTGTCCTGTTCCTGGTACTCTTACTTATATTCCCTCATTTCCTTGCTTTCTTTGTTCTCTTTTATTCCTCCATGTTCTACTTCAAATACAGTTGCCAACATGCTCAATTCCTTACACATATATGCACCAGAACCCAAACTTAGGGTGCAAGTGAGGCAAGCAAGATTTTCTACAGGATGAGGACGATAAAAGAGGGAAGGAAAGTTTTTCACCACTTGTGGTCAAATCACATCCATACAAGAGTGTTCATCTTCCCTCTCACAGTTCCCTTCCTACAAGGACTTGGAGTTCTGGTAGCTACTGACTTTCCTCAGACCCTCCCTTTGAGTAGTCCAAGATCCCACCTCTTCCTTAGTGAGTCAGTCCTGAATACAGCCACTTCCTTTGGGACCATTGTTGCTTATCCACTTTTCAAGCTCCACTTGTTGGCTCTTGACACTAAGTCTTGAAATCTTCCTTTTGTTTTTTTGGTTTTTTTTTTTTGAGCCCTGATGTGTATCCATGGTGTTGTTGTCAACACTGAGAAAATTCATGAGCATGGGGACAGCTTCTGTTAGGCTAAAAGTACTCATTGTTGTCTTGAGATTAGCTATATTTTAAGGGATGCAGCTTGTTGAGAGCCCTGGTTCAGGAGACAGTGTGGGAAGAAATATCTTCCCATGAATGTGGGAAAGGTTCTTTCACTGTTGGAACTAGATGTCACCAGCTTTGATCAGATAAACAAAATTATATTAAGAGAAAATTATAGTTTTTGAGCAGCCTCTGAGCAGTTCTCAAGGAACTTCTAGGTAAGTATATTCAGGAATGACAGAATTTGCACTCTCAAACTCTACTCAGGACTCAATTTGGGGAATAGAGTCCTTCCTGTGGATTAGACATTGAGGTATGATGGCCCCAAGAAGCCACATTACTTGTCCCTGGGGAGCTGAGGACAACTTCTAGGGGTCAGCTCTCTCATCTCACCATGTGGGTTCTATGTATCAAATGCATAATTTTGGGTTTGTTCACTCATACCCTACCTTTTAAGTTATCTCACCAGGACACAAGTATTAAAACCAGGTAATTTTACCATCAATAAAATGAAGTAAAATTATTTTAAATGTGCTGCCTCATACAATTTAGAAAGCACATAACTGACAACTACCACAATCTATGGTTAGACTATTTGCAGTGTGTGTGTGTGTGTGTGTGTGTGTGTGTGTGTGTGTGAGAGAGAGAGAGAGAGAGAGAGAGAGTAAGAGAGAGAAAAATTGTGTTCATTTGTGTGTCCTATTATGTTACTGCTTTTTGATCAGTATTTGAAGGCTATAACTTCATTGACTTCTATGCAGCAACAATTCTGATAAGTATTGTAGGATAATTCATCCTTGCTCATCAGTTAAACAATAAAAGCTCTTTCTCCCTCATCTTTCTTTGGATGTTTTAGAAAAGTTTGAAGGTATGTGTTTTGTTACAAATATTTATCCTACTTGAGGTTCTTTCAAGGTTGTTTGATGGATCTGTGCTTTATGTTTTGCATTATTTGTGGGATAATAATGGCTATTGTGTCTTCAACTACAGAGTATATTCTTTACGCAATGTACCAGAAAATGACTCATATATAATGATTGATAGATGCTGTTTTTATATTGTCTATTTGTAATAATTCCTAAATTTACTTACTTACTTGCTTATTTGCTTACATACTTAATTACATCAATTAAGAAAGTGTCTTATATATTCCATGCTTGCTTCTCACTTCCTATGCAGTCAAAGATCACCTAGAATGTCTGATTCACTAGCCTAAAACTCTCTGGTGTTGGCACTATAAGGTATACATAACCACACCCAGATTTTTGTATAGTTTTCAATAAGACTAGAAATTTGAAGAATTGTTTTTTGAAAGTATTGTAAGGCTGAACTTTTAATGGTATTGTTTCCATTTAGGAATGAAAGGAAAATGTTACAAACTTAAGGTTACATATTATCTTAACTTTATCAATGTTGCCTGGAGCTTCCTGATGCCATCAGCAGAACATGGAAACCATACCCAGAAAGACCTATTTTCCTTCACAAGCCTCCCTTCTATGGCCATATGAGGACTATCTGGCTTTACAGGACACCTGTAGCCTCCATATACAATAAACTTGAACCTGATGTTTTGACTTTGCACTTTATTTAGTGACTAAACCCATGTCTAGGCACCATTTTTTGAAGTCAAGAGATTCAATATCTGTGTGTCTCACAGTGTGTAAAGTAGTTTCCTTCTACATGGAAAGCCATGTCACAGTATGTAGCATCATTCTGTCAGGATCATCAGCTGCAAGATTTTAGGTATCCTTTGAACCTCACAGACATGAATCCCCGTTTGAAAGGTAGTAAAATCTATGGAGAAAAAGCTATAAGTACATTATCTACAAGGTAAGTGAAGAAAGGAGCTGATTCATTAAGGCCTTTGTAAAATGTGTTCCCTGGCAACACAGAGGAAACACAGTAATAAAATATGATTAGTGCAATAAAGTACCCATGGACATATCCTCTGTGACCTCCATCTTTCTAAAGTATCTACCATCCACAACCTACCTACTCTTAGCAATCTATTCAAATATAAATCAACTACTGGATTAGACCCTTGGTTAGATCAAAAACCTCACATCTTGATAATTTCTGAAAATATCCTCACAGACAAACTCAAAAAATGTGCTTATGTTATTAGACATCCTCTGTACCATCAAGTGACTAGAAAAACACATCACAGGTAAAGATGCTCCTGCTCCACAACATCCATCTATAGTGTGTGTTCACATTCCCATGTACTTCATTGATCTTCTGGAAAGTTTGAAAAGTTAAGGAGTATCATTGGTGAAGCAAACTTCCCTTAAGGGTATGCTGCATGCTCAATGGTTGATCATCAACAGCATATAAACTCAACAGTATCATTGCAGGTTGTTGAAGGGTGTTTATTTGTTTATTGTTGTTCTTTGTCTTATGATATGTATTTAAATCTTATTTATTTGTTTGTTTATGTCTTTTTACTCTGCAAGTCCTCTGTGTCTATATTATATCTTCCAATTCAGTATTTTTATGGGACTTCAGAATGTGTAAACAACTGGGTTTCTTAATCTATCTCTGTTTCTTGTACCTTTTCTTGATCTCTTTTCCTTCTGTTTGTTTGTTTTGCCCTATTTCAATGTTTCATCATATTATAAATATATATTATTATGTGTATTAATTTACTATCCCTTAGAAGCCTGTTTGTTTTCTAATGAAAAGCAGAAAGGGAGTGGATCAAGGTGGGATTGGAGAGGGCAGGAACTGGTAATAATAGAGTGAGGAAAAATAGTAATTAGAACATATTACATGAAAAAAAATCTCTTTTCAATAAAAAAGAGGGAACCTGGCTCAAGAGATGCCTCAGCGGTTAAGAGCACTGACTGCTCTTCCTAATATCCTGCGTTCAAATCCCAGCAACTACATGGTGGTTCACAACCATCCACAGTGAGATCTGGTGCCCTCTTCTGGTGTGTCTGAAAACAGCTACAGTGTACTTACATATAATAAATAAATCTTTAAAAAATGGGGGGGGGACCTTGATCACTGGAACAAATCAAAAACATCATCCATCATGATCAAGTAGGCTTCATCCCAGGGATACAGGGATGGTTCACTATATGAAACTCTATTAACATAATCAACCATATAAACAAACTGTCCAAAAAAATCACATGATTATCTCATTAGATGCTGAAAAAGCCTTTGACAAACTCCAACCCCCCCTCCACGTTAAAAGTATTAGAGAGATCAGGGGTATACAACACATACCTAAACATAATCAGAGCAATATGCAGCAAGCTAACAGCCAACATCAAGCTAAATAGAGAAAAAAATTAAAGCAGTTTCACTAAAATCAGGGACAACACAAGACTGCGCATTCCTTCCCTATCTATTCAATTAAGTTCTTGACGTTCTAGACAGAGAAATAAGGTAAATAAAGGAGATCAAGGGGATATAACTGAAGCAGGGGCTGTCCCAAAAACTGTTGCCTGCACATGGGATGTGTTCTTGTAGCTGGGCTGCCCTGTATGGGTTCAGTAGGAGAGGATGTATCTAGCCTAACAGAGACTTGAACTTCCAGGATGGGGGAATACACAGGGGGTTCTAGATCAGCTCAGAGAGTAAGGGGACTGGGGAAATAGGAAGGTTTGTGAGAGGGAATGACCAGGAGGAGGCAGTGAACAAGATGTGAAGTGAATAAATAAAAACAAATTAAATTAAATTAAATTGAAATTAAGAAATCATACAATGACACCAAAAAAAGTTAAAATTCACAGTGACCTAAGTAAAGTTAAATTTATTTATATACTTTCATGTTTATTGGACTGTACATAACTATCACTATATTACTGGATGGGAGAGGAGGTAATTTTCTCTTTTCTAGGGATTAGACCCTAATTGCTTATTTGATGCCAGTTGGTCAGTTCTGAAATATATATACAAATATCACTAAACAGACTGAGCTTCTTTTTATGTATTCACATAATAACAAAAATGACCAATGATTTCAAGAGATAATGGGGCCAAGAGTACATGGTGTGAGTTGGATGGAAGAAAGTAAACAGGAAAATGATATAAGTACACACTTTAGCTTTTAAAAATTAGAAAAGAAATGCAACATTAAAAATTAAACAAAAGGGCAAAATTTTAAGACAAGTAAGAAAGCAGGAAGATCAGTGGAACAGAATTGAAGACTCAGAAATGAACTGACACACAGTTCATTATGATCACTTGATCTTTGACAAAGGAGATAAAACCATCCAGTTGAAAAAAGACAGTATTTTCAACAAATGGTGCTGGTTCAACTGGCAGTCAGCATGTCTCCTTGTACAAAGTTCAAGTCCAAGCAGATCAAAGACCTCAACATAAATCCAGATACACTGAAACTAATAGAAGAGAAAGTGGTGAAGAGCCTCGAACACATGGGTACAGGGGAAATTTTCTTGAACAGAACACCAATAACTTATGCTCTGATATCAAGAATTGACAAATGGGACTTCATAAAACTGCAAAACTTCTGTAAGGCAAAGAACAATGTCAGTAGGAAAAAAAGGCAATCAACAGATTGGGAAAAGATGTTTACCAACCCTACATTCAATAGAGAGCTAATATACTATATATACAAAGAACTCAGAAAGTTGGACTCCAGAGAGCCAAATAACCCTATTTTAAAACAGGGTATAGAGATAAACAGAATTCTCAACTAAGAAACATTGATTGGCCAAGAAGCACCTACAGAAATGTTTAACATCCTTAGTTATCAGGGAAATGCAATTCAAAACAACCCTGAGATTGAACCTCACACCAGTCAGGATTACTTAGGCCAAAAACTCGGGTGATGTCAGATGCAGATGAGGATGTAGAGATAAAGGAACACTCCTGTACTGGATAGCTTTGTGTCAACTTGACACAGCTGGAGTTATCACAGAGAAAGGAGCTTCAGTTGGGGAAATGCCTCCATGAGATCCAGCTGTAAGGCATTTTCTCAATTAGTGATCAAGGGGGGAGGTTCCCTTGTGGGTGGTGCCATCTCTGGGCTGGTAGTCTTGGGTTCTATAAGAGAGCGGACTGAGCAAGCCAGGAGAGGCAAGCCAGTAAAGAACATCCTGCCATGGCCTCTGCATCATGCTTTCTGACCTGTTTGAGTTCCAGTCCTGCATCCTTGGGTGATCTACAGCAGTATGGAAATGTAAGCGGAATAAACCCTTTCCTCCCCAACTTGCTTCTTGGTCATGATGTTTGTGCAGGAATAGAAACCCTGACTAATACAACTCCTTTATTGCTGGTGGGATTTAAGCTAATAAAGCCACTTTGGAAATCAGTCTTATGGTTCCTCAGAAAATTCGAAATAGTTCAGCCATACCAAAAGATACTCCAACATATCACAAGGACACATGTTCCACTATGTTCATAGCAGCCTTATATATGATATCCAGAAGCTGGAAATAATCCAGATGTCCTTCAACAGAGGAATAAAATCAGAAAATGTGGTACATTTACACAATGGAGTACTACTCAGCTATTAAAAATAACGACTTCGTGAAATTCTTTGGCAAATGGATGGAACTAGAAAGTATCATTCCAAGTGAGGTAACTTACTCACAAATGAACACACATGGTATGCACTCACTGATAAATGGATATTAGCCCCAAAGATCAGAAAACCCAAGATATAATTCACAGACCATATGAAGCTCAATTAGAGGAAAGACCAAAACATGAATGCTTCAGTCCTTCTTAGAAAAGATAACAACATACTCCTGGGAGTAGAGGGTGGGAGGGACTTAGGAGGAAGTGAGGAGGGGGAATAAAGGAGAAAATGATCAGGTATGGTAGGAGACATGGATAATATACAGAGGTCAGAGATGTGTAGCAATGATGGATGGGGAACAGGGTAACCACCAGCAAGTCCCAGATGCCAGGAAAGACAGAGGCGCTTGGGACCCCACAGGGATGAGATTAGCTGAAATGCCCAACAAAGGGGAGGGAGAACCTGTAGAGACCATATCCAAAGGTTAATCAAGGCTCCCTATTGGGTCAGAGAGCCATGCGCTCATCTCCAAATTTTTAAACCAGTATGGCTTCTGTCTACAGGAAACATGTGGAAAAAGTGTAGAACATAAACTGAAGAAAAGGCGATCCAGAGACTGCCCAACCTGGGGATCCATCCTATGTACAGACACCAAACCTAGACACTATTGCTGATGCCAAGAAGTGCATAATTACAGGAGCCTGTTATATCTGTCTCCTAAGAGGCTCTGCCAGAGCCTGAAAAGGGCAAATGCTCACAACAAACCACTGGACTGAGCACGGAGACCAAAATGGAGGAGTTAGAAAAAGGTCTGAAGGAGCTGAAAGGGTTTGTAACCCCATAGGAAGAACAAAAATATCAACCAACCAGACATCCCAGATATCCCAAGGACTAAATCAACAACCAAAGAGTACACATGGAGGAACCCAAGGCTCCAGCTGCATATGAAGCATAGGATGGCATTGTCTGCCTTCGATGTGAGGAGAAGACTTTGGTCCTGTGAAGGCTAGATTCCTCAGTATAAGAGAATTCCAGAGCAGTGAGGTGGAAGTGGGTGGATGGATGAGGGAGCAACCTCATTGAAGCAGGGGAGGAAACATGGGGTGGGGTCTTCTGGAGGGGAAACTGGGAAAGGAGATAACATTTGAAATGAAAACATAAAATATCCAATTAAAAAAACACGAGGAAGGGAGGTAAGCCACAAAAGAAAATAATGAGGCATCTACTGTATGTAACCAAAAATATAACCAAATGAAAAAAAAGCAGTTTTGAGGGGCTGATGCTGATGAATTGATTCCATGATAGTAAAGCAACAAGAATATTTGTGTTCATGTTGCAGATAACCTAAGTCTAGTGAAGATGGATAGAGGCAGGCTTATACTTGCTTAGTTATAGATGGTGGAATGGATAATAATACAAGAATTTTGACTGTATAGGAATGGCATTGTGATTACTCTCTTTCATGCTATTTTTATGATCTTAAGTAAAGGTTCATGAATGTGGGGTGAGAGCACAGACTTTCTATCTACTTTAATATTGTGGAAAACAAGATGAACTTGGAGAAGTCAATTCTCTTCTTCCATCATATGATCTAGGCAGTTGAACTCTGGCTATAAGAACTAGTAGCAAGTAGCTTGACTAAATAAAACATCTCATTGGCTACTTCCTTATTATTTTTAAAACTGAGGGTTGATGCTATGAATAAATGTGTAAGTGAGCTACCTTCTGAGCCTAACCACCTAACATCAACTTCTCAGTCAGCATGAAGAAAGGGGTGCATTAGCGCCTGGAATTTTAAACTCTACACATGGCTGTTGAATCTGCACACACACACACACACACACACACACACAGACACACAAACACACACACACAAGTAAATAAAAATTTAATTAAACATAATATAAGAAAACATTGGAAAGTGAAATAAATCTCACAAGGCATACAATGCAGTTCAGTGGTCCCAATGTAAAAGTATACATATAGGTTAGGAACAGTATCTAAGAAATGTTATGCAGAAACCAGGGTGTGATACTGGAGATACAGTTCAGTAGAATAAAGCTTGATGGCATGCTCCAGGATTATGATTCAATGAGCAGCTCTGAAAGAGAAAGGAATGATTTTCAATATTTGTAATAAAAATGTGTTTAAATACAAACACATATCATGATATACTCATGTTTCTAAAGCTTTGAAATGCCCATGTGAAAATGTAAACAAACTGTGCTTGAAGATGGGATCACTAACACTGTTTCCTCTGGACATCATTATCTATGTGTTCTAGGTTGTACATAAAATATACTGAAAATATATTTTAAAACATACCCCAAACATCCCCACCATAAAATTATTTATTAAAAGTAAACTGTGGATCTTTCTAGAGGACAAAGAAGCACTTGTCTCCATCCTAAACCACATTTCATTATATTAGTACATTTTAACACTTGACAAAATGATAAAATATGAGAGAATTTGGGGGAGGAAAGTATAGTTACAGGAAGAAGGTAACTGAGAATGGTTCTTTCAGAGTTGAATCTCATCTTGGTCTCTCCCTATTTTACTCAGCTGTGCTGCCCACAGGCCATGACTTTAAAGCTCTGTTCTACTGCATTCTCCCATCATGATGGAGGAAATCTTAAAATCATGGCATAAAATTAACCCTTCCTGCTTTTATTGTTTTACTCAGCTCAAATCAGTAAGAATCTACATAACATGTGCCCTATGTTGTCTGAATAAGAATGAAGAAAAAAAATGGCTCTGGGTTCTTGGCCAGCCAGGTGGAAGGCATCACTGAAGTGAAGTTTCATTAACAGTAGGTGTCATGTCTGTCATATGCACTGGGAATTCAGTCTATAGGTGCAGCATTTGTCAGTCAAGACACATATGTTACACAAACATAACAATCAAGAGAGAAAGGGGTGTGCTACATGTCAGTCAATGCTGAAAAGTTAGAGGGAGAAAATGAAGGAATCGAGAACTCTAGAAAGGGAGATGATAAAACAACTGTTAGCCTATCAATATCTGATGCTATGTCAAAGCAGGTGTCAGGATGTTGCCAGTGCTGGAAATTGATGGTCCATTGTTAGGAGGCTACAAGGGTACAATGAAGACATCAGGGCTTACCTAAGTACAACAGGACAAGCAAGGCCCAGGCATTTAAATCTTGTTACATAAAGAATGTGTTTCACAACATGAATAATGAATATATAATGGTCCTGTAGAAATTGTAGTGTTGAAGCAATGATTAGTACAAGTCTGGTAAATACCAGTTATAATTTTACCTGCAGAGGAAGAAAGGCAAAAGTCAAAAGACATATATGTTGGAGTGAAGCAGTATCCTGGTCAATGAGAAGATTCAGGGTGCCATGTAATTTGTCAGACTTTCATTAGAGTATAATTTTACACACAGGTAGTTCTTTATTCTCAAAGGTGGTAAGTGAAATTTTAGTCCACACATCCTTTCATTCCTGATGCTATTCACAGGCAAATGCCTTAAAACAATCAATAGGACTTTCAAATGATGTGGGGTTTTATCTTAATGGATTTATTTGTCTGAGTTACCATATTTGGCAACAAATATCATAATGGGAGCCTTTTTCTACTTTTATACAGAACCACATTCTCCCACACTCACCATCTTTGCTCATGAATCTGGGGAAGGCTATATCCTTTAAGGGAAAGCATGATCAACTTTAAGATGCAAAGACCTCACATACCCAAGGAGACTTTTGTTATGGCACACTTCTCGTCTTTTGTAGCTTTACAGAAGTATTTCGGTGACTTGCATTTCTTGGAAGAACCAATGTGTTTACACTCTACACATATCAGAGCTGAAAATGCAAAACCAAGTTTAAGAGGTTTATTCAGGGTCACTTTGAAGCATCATGGTATGGTTCTGAAGAAGAAATAATGACAAGGGGAAGACTGGGCTGTATGTGTTGCTGACCCTGGCAGGACTCTAGAAAGGAACCACTTCAAGACACCAAAAATGGTCTTCCCACCCTGAATCATGGCAGTAGACAGATTAAAAGGATGACAATAAAAGATCTAATGCAGGATGCTTGAGCCAACCACAAATGCTTGAACAGATCCTCCCATTTTCTCATTGTTATGGGCTCTGAAGGGGATTGTAACCCCACAGGAAGACCAATAGAGAAACTAACCAGGAACCCTGGACACTCTCAAAGACTGAGAAACCAGTAGAAGAGTAAACACCATATATGGCCTGAACCAAGGCCCCTGGCACATATGTAGTAGATGTGCACCTCAGTTTCCATGTAGGTTCCCTAACTACTGGAGCAGGGTTTCTCCACTAAAACTATAACCTGACTGTGGATCCATTACCCAACATGGCTGCCATGTCTTACCTCAGTCAGAGAGGATGTGCCTAAGCCTGCAGAAATTTAATAAGGCAGGGTATAGGGGTGCCTGAATGGCCCTACAGTCTCAGTGTAGGTACATTGACAAGGAACTGTGTGAGGAGGGACCAGGAAGGGAACAACGAAAGAGAGAGAGAGAGAGAGAGAGAGAGAGAGAGAGAGAGAGAGAGAGAGAGAGAGAGAAG
>NW_018391702.1:14611-41900 GCF_900095145.1 Mus pahari
GAGGAGGAGGAAGGGAGGGAGCGAGGGAGGGAGGGGGAGGAGGAGGGAGGGAGGGAAGGAAGGAAGAAACAAACAAACAAACAAAGAAACAAACAAACAAAGAGAACCTTTTCTTGCACAATTTTCAACCTGCATCTACATTGAGGGCCATCAAAATTTAAACCGGAGAAATTGAAAATGTTGCATTGTAAAGGAGGTAAAGTTAGGAGGAAGACACGTAGCCTGAGGAAGGACCAGGACCATGAAAAGAAGAAATAAGAGGAAAAGTAAAGGGCTTATAGTGTTCACGTCAGAGGCAAGGGGAAGAGAGGAATGTATGAGTATGGGAATGATGGATTCAAAGATCACATCTAAATGCAGTAAGGTCCTACCTCCTGGACTTTAACTCTCCAAAGCACAACACATTGTGATAACAGGATGTCTATCCATAAGCAGAATCCCCTGAATACCAGAATCTCACCTTGCAGGAAGCCCACCAACAACAAGGAGGTGGTACATTCTAATTGCACTGGAATACTAGGAGCAGAGAGCGACTGGATGGCCATTCTCTGATTGGATGTAAGGTCTACTCCAAAAATCAAATCATGCCAAGTACTATTAACTACTGAAAACAATGTTACTGACTACATTATAGACCCTAGGGAGAACATAGTATTATTTTGCTAAGTGGACATAGTAATAAAATGCTCCCTAAGTTATTATGTTTCTACTAATAAATAATTGCCTCTTCCAACCCTTATGAGAGAAGCTTGACTTTCTTTTTTTGCAATATATTATTTTTATTTAGTAATTATTTTTATACACCATATTTTATTCCCCCTCTCCACCCTCTGACTGTTCCACATCCTATACCACCTCCCCCCCCCGTCTCTATATAGATGTCCCCACACCCCAAACCTCCTGACATCTAATCTCCCTGGGGCCTCCAGTCTCCTGAAGGTTAGGTACATCATCTCTAAGTGAGCCCAGACCTGGCAGTCCTATACTGTATGTGTGTTGGAGGCCTCATATTAGTTTGTGTATGCTGCCTTTTTGGTGGTCCAGTGTTTGAGATAACTCAAGGGTCCAGATTAATTAAGACTGCTTGTCCTTCTACAGGGTAGCCCTTTTCCTCAGCTTCTTTCAGCCATTCCTAATTCAAGAACAGGGGTAATCTGCTTCTGTCCTGAGAGACTCTCAGAACTCAAAGGGTGGGACCTTAGAAGAACTGCCTGACAGTAGGGAGAGTGAACTTATAAAAACCACTGCCAGCAGGAAGACAGGACATCAAGTGAGGGATGGGGTTGCCATCCCACTGTCACACCTCTGACCCATAATTGTTCCTGTCTGAAAGAATTACAGACATTTTTTATTGAGGCTATGGAGCACTCACATAAAAGGACCTAGCATGATTATGCTCTGGAAGACCCAAAAAGCAGCTGAAAGAGTCAGATGCAGATATTTGTACTGAACCAATTGACAGAATCAGCTGACCCCGCTTTTTGAAGAACCTTGCTTTTTCAATAATTGTCAGTTAATAGAAACACAAAACTGGTTAGCATTCAGAGAATAAGAGACTATGTGGAATGCAACTGATACATATATATTAAAACTCTTACCCTATTAGAGTCAAGAATCATCAAAGAAGTGTCAGAATGCTCATAAGCCAAGGATATTGGATGTAATCATCAAAACAGGGTTTTCTAGACATGACAGTGTCATTGCACTCAAGAACTCACAAAGACTGTACCTACATGCACAAGACATGCACAAGATTAAGATATCCAAATTCCGGGTATGGTTGACTGTGGGGGTCATTAAACCTTCACTCCTAGCTTGAAAGTTATTTTTAATTGACATAAAGGGAGAGGCATGTTTTTTTTCCAGAGGCATGTTTCCTAAGAAGTTACCCATGCTCCAGTAAATGGTATTATACCACTAATGCACAAATAATCAGCATTATTCAGTTGACTTAAATACACAGCATGTGGAGTTTAAAGGAAAAAACTGGTAGGGTTAGATGAGAAATAAAACAGAATTGAGGGAAGGAGCTGGGTTTTATTAAAATAAATACATATGCATGGAATCAAATCATCAAAAGAAAAATAAGGCTCAGAAACTTGTTAGTATTTATTTTTTCTCTGATTCATGCTTGTTGACTTAGATATGACCTCTCACCTACTACTCTAGTGCCATTTCTGCATGTCTGGTACCATGCTTATCATAGAGGTTGGAAACTATAACCCTCTGCAACCATGAGCCCAATATTAAATGTTATGTAAACTGTCTTGGTTAATGGTGGGTTTTTTTCATAGCAATAGAAAATAAACTAACACAGGCCCACTATACATATAGCTTTTGTTATTATTCTTTGTTTATATATATGGAAATGGAGAGGTCAGACCAACTCCATCTTGGGTTCAGATTCCATCTTTGAGAACCAGACCTATGGTTGAACTCGAGTTAACCAACAAACCTGCACCTAGCACAGCCTGCACCTAGCAAGAGTATCGAACTTACTCTCCAACAAACCTGCACCAAGAACTTCACTCCCTAACAACCGCCAGTCAGGAAAACAGGAGAAGTTAAAGTTATAGTTTGGTTCCCAGCACCAGTCATTTATTTAAAGGGTAAAAGAATTCCATAATAGCCCCTAATCAGATGTGTACGAGGCTAGAAACTCCCTGCTTGTTTGCTTGCCTCTATAAATGTTTTCTTGAAATTAGGCTTGGGGCTTAACCCTCCCATTCTGCTTGATCAGGGTTGGCAATGAGCCCAGCTTAAGCTTGAATAAAAGGACCATAGTGCTATTGCACTGGTAGTACCTTCTTGATGTTCTTTGGGGTTCATGAATAGGCACAATGAAAATGAATTTTAAAAGGAAAATATGCATGACTTAAAAGTGAAAGGAAGAAAATAACATATAAGATAAACACTAATCTAAAGAGAGCTAAATGACAAAAATATCAAAATATTAATATTCTCAATTAAAACAAAGGGATTAATGACTAGGAAGCTCAATATACCACAAAGACCTGCAATCCTAAATATTTGAGTTGTAACAGAATCTCAAATATATTTTCTACAAATATAAAACCAATTGCAATATGAGGCTATAAAATATTGATGATGAAGTTTACGTGTGATCTTAAATCCATGACAGATTTATGTTTAGGTTTTGAGGCCATATGTTTCCAGTGCTTTAAAAAAAAATGATGATGTCAATTTACCCAATGATAAATGTGGGATTACCTTAACAGGAAACTGCCAAGCTGTTTACAAAGCACAATAGCTCTTTGTTTTCCCCCACGATACATTACAGTTAGGCCTCTTTTGTTTATATAACTTTCAGAATTATCTTCAAAGTTCAATAACATCTCACCAAGCTTTAAACACTCAATAACATTTTTTTATCACAAAGTTGCACAATACTTCAACAACCATTCCCAAAACACATGGTCAGGTCTTTCACAGCAATACCCAACTCCTGGTAACAATTTCAATCTTAGTTAATGTTATATTGCTATACAAGAAAAACACCATGACTAAAAGCAATTTCTTCAAAAGAGGGTTTATTTTCCTTATACTTCCACAGCACACTCCATCCTTGAAAGAAGTGAGCACAGGAACTAAAAACAGGAAACTTGGAAGCAGGAACTGATTGAAACACAGTTCATGAAGGAGCCGTTTCCTGGCCTCTTGTTCCTGGCTTGCCCTTTGGCTTTCTTATATCACCCAAGACAGTCTTTCCAAGAGTGGTATCACTCACAATGGACTGGCCCCTTCCACATCAATTATTAATCAAGAAAATACCTTATTAATTTGCCTATGAGTCATTTTATGCAGATATTTTCTGAATTAAGAGTCCCTCTTAATAGGTCTAGATTTGTATCAAGTGTTTGTATTAAGCCAAGACAATTATCTTACTATTGTAGCACAATATCAGTGGTTTAAATTTCCATTTTTCTAATAAGCAATAACAATTAGTTCATTTCCCATCAGTGTTTACCACCAACATCACTCCTTTAGGCAAGAATATGTTCTGATATTATAAATAAGACATGTTAGCTGAGAAAATTCTTTATCTGTACTTTTATTCATGTTCTTTGTCAATAAAATATGATTTATTTTCTATAGTTTTCAAATTTTCAAATGTTTACAGTATTTTATGATACCAAAATTTAGATAATTATTATTTGAAAATATTTTTATATTTATTGTTATCACATTGAGTTCAATTAGTATTTTCTGTATGCAATCTATATTGGGCCATAACTGTGAAATCGATATCTATCAGAGGTCATTTCCACATAAAATGATCATTGTGGGTGGCCCCAATGCTGTTTTCTGATGTTAACTTTGCTTCCTCAGGAGGGGTTGCTGACCAATGAGCAGTCGCTCACATACTCAGATGATATCATGTAAATCTTTTGCCCATTTTTACTGTTCAAATAAAGGCTAGAGCCTGTGACTTCACAGGAAAAGTAAAATGTGGAATGGGAGATCCAGAAGAGAGAAGGAGGAAGAGAGAGAGGAGGAGAACATGGAACAAAACCATGAGGCCAGGAAAAATTGCAAGTAGCAAGGGTATCATAGCTGGGGGAAAGATTGGTGTGGTGATAGAGCTACCCAATCTAGGCTTATAGGAGTGTGTGTTTTTAATACAGGTTTATTGGGGTGAAAATAAACCTGTCTAGCATTCCAAAATGCTCTTATGGAAGTTATTGTTAGCCAAGGAAATCAATAAAATTAGAATATTGTTTTAGTAGTATTTAATATTCATTGTCTGTTGGGTCCTCCCTCTAAGTATTGTATTGTGCCTCTTGCAGGCACGCTGGGGGTTGCTCCCCAGATCAGCTGGAGTGCAGCAGATCAGCCGGAATACAGCGTCCTCAGACCGCCCACTGTCAACGCCCACTCGTCGCCCGGACCAACCACCAATGTGGTCACGCCTACTCGATTGGACCCGCCTTCTGGACACAGCTCCGCTGAGGATCAGACCGCGCACCATTGGAGATTGAGACATGCACCACTGCGACTGAGAGACACTCAGCAGAGAAAATGGGACATGCGGGCATGCGGGGGAGGGTTGGGTTCTCCCGCGTGCAATCAATAAATAATAATAATCTTTCTTGCAGGTCATCTCTTATTTCAGGAAGCTTAGCTCTGCAGTACGAACCCACCCCAAGGTGTTTTCTGCCCACACAGACAGGCGCCGGTCTGCGTGCAGGCAGAAACACTACAATTGTCGAAATGAACAAATTTATAATTAGTCAAGAAACACACTGCTAGGTGTGTGTGTTAGGAGGTGTTTCTAGGAAGACTTACCTGAGATCTATACAGAGTGTTTGTAGAGCCATAGCAGGGACTATAGACTTAGTCTAAATTAAAAGGTGGTTAAAAGGTGCCAACTGAGAACCAGCATTCATTTCTCTACGCTTCCAAACTGTAGGTATAATGTGACAACCTTCACATACCTGTCACCATGTCTTCTCACCATTGATGGATTATTTCCATAAAACTATAATCCCATATGAACGGTTTCTTCCTGAAATTGCATTTTTCAGGTATTTGATCTTGACAATGACAAAACAACATATGGTCTTACTAAATGTGATTCACATTGCTGTGACAGGAAGTCAAAAACAAAATCATGCCATTATTAAGTTCTTGAATATTATGCATACAGAAATTGTTATAAGCCGGGCCTGATGGCACAGGCCTTTAATCCCAGCACTTGGGAGGCAGAGGCAGGCGGATTTCTGAGTTCAAGGGCAGCCTAGTCTACAAAGTGAGTTCCAGGACAGCCAGGGCTATACAGAGAAACCCTGTCTCAACATTTAATTGTGGCATTTGCAAACCCTCTACAAGGAATCACACAGCCTTTCAGTTCAAAAAAAAAAAAAAAAAACAGCCAAGACAATATGTCTTTTCCATAAGGCAGCTACCTTATTTATCGAGATAAATTTCAAGAAAAGAAATTTAGCTGATATCCAAAACAAAGGACTTCAAAATAATAATTATGAACATGTTCAATGAATTTAAAGATTATATGGAGGCCCTAATAAAGACTTTGATAGTACAAGCAAATAGTTTAATGAAATAATGAAGATAATTTAAGACTTGAAAGAAAATTTTAAATAGAATTACAATTACTAAAGAAAACCCAATCTGAAATAAAAGGAGAAGTATAAATCTCAGAACATCAAACAAAACACACAGAGGTAATCATAACCAGCAGACTGAAAGAAGGGAATAAGAAAATCTTGAATCTTGGAGAGAAGATAGAAGAAATGAATAACTAAGTCAAAAACAACATTAAATTGAAAACACTCTAGACATAAAACATCAATAAAATCTGGAACATGATGAAAATATGGAGGAAGGAAAAGACATAGAAAATACTTGTAACAAAATCATAGAGCAAAATTTCCCCAATCTAAAAAAGGAGGTACCTATCAAGTTTTAGAAGGCATACAAAATAGCAAAATAGGCAAGATCAAAACAGAAGCTCCCCATGAAATATAATAACAAAAGCACTAAATTACAGATCAGAGAAAGGATATTAAATATTGCAAGGGAAAATAACAAGTCGTGTACAAAGACATGTTCATTAGTATAACCCTTGAAATGTCAATGGAAACATTGGAGGTCAGAAGGCATGGATGGGTGTTCTTTCAAGCTCCAAGAGACCACAGATGCAAATGCAGGCTACTATATACAGCAAAACTATCTGTGTATAGTGGCTGAGAAAAATAAATAGTCTATGATAATAATTAGTTGATGCAATTTATGTCTACAAATCTACCTCTACAGATGATACTAAAAGAATACTTCAGTCCCAAGAGGTTAATTATACTCGAGAGGACACAAAGAAAAAATAATGAAAAGAGGGGGAGAACCCCACCACCATGTCAAAATAAAAAAGATCAAAAAATATTGCTCATTAATAACTTAATATTTAAGAGTTAAATCTCTCAATAAAAAGAGTCTAACAGATTGGATTAGAAAAACAGTTTATATTCATATTTAAAATAACTCATATTCATACTTCTTTGTAGCCAAGAAGTGTACTTCACCATCAAGGACAGACATTACCTCAAGGCAAAAGGATGGAAAAGAGTATTCTGAGAAAATGGAGTCAAGAAGCAAGTAGGCAATGGATATATTAAGATCCAAAAAAAATTAATTTTTGGACACAAATTTAATCAAATGAAACAAGGAAGGACTCATTAAAGGAAAAAATGTACCAAGAGATAATTACCATTCTAAACATTTATGAATGAAACACAGAGCAAAAATTTAACCAGAGGCAAAAATAATAATAGAGAAATGCTGGCATTAAATAATTTCATAAATCAAATAGATTTAACAAACACCTTCAGAACATTCCACCCCAACACTCTAAAGAATGTATTTTCTTCTAAGTAGCTGATGGAACTATATTTAAATGTAAATAAAGAAAATAATTTTAAAAACAACAACAAAACAACAGAAAGTATACAAAATCATGATGAAAAACTCAGTACAGAATGAAAAAATGTGTCAAGACAGAAATCAAGAAATGAAAAACTTTTTTTCAGTTTTCTCTTTTTATTTGATATTTTCTTTATTTACATTTCAAATGTTATCTCCTTCCCTAGTTTTCCCTCAGAAAATCCCTATCCCCTCTCCTCTCCACCTGCTCACCAACCAACATACTCCTGCTTCCTGGCCCTGGCATTCCCCTATATTGGGGCATAGAACATTCAAAGGACCAAGGGTCTCTCCTCCCATTGATGACCAACTAGACCATCCTCTGCTGCATATGCAGCTAGAGCCATAAGTCCCACCATGTTTTCTTTGGTTGATGGTTTAGTCCGAGGGAGCTCTGGGCATACTGGTTAGTTCAGATTTTGCTCTTCCTAGGGGGCTACAAACCCCTTCAGCTCTTTGGATACTTTCTCTAGATCCTTTATTGGGGACCCGGTGCTCTGTCCAATGGATGGCTGTGAGCAACCACTTCTGTATTTGTCAGGTACTGGCAGAGCCTCTTAGGAGACATGGTAATAAAATATACCTAAACATAAGACACAAGGAAGACAGTTCTAAGAGGCAAGCTCACAGCACAAAGCACCTAAATAAAAAACTATAGTGATCTTATACTCATAACTTAATGACTTAATAGCTCTAGGAAAACTAGAAGAAATAATACCACAAAAACAGCAAATGTAAAGTAACTAAACTCATACATAAAATCAATGAAATAAAAACAAAAATGCAAAGATTATGAAGTGTAGAGTTGTTTTTTTGTGAAAATCAACAAGATTGGCAAACCCTTAGTCAAGTTAGGAAGGATATAGATAGAAGATATAAATGAATAAAATAAGAGGTGAAAAGAGAGCTGTTACAACAGGACCTAGGAAAGACAAAGAATCATAAGGACATATTTTAAAAATCTGTTTCTGCCAAACTGGAAAGTCTTTTAAAAATTGGTGAATTTCTTGATGTCTATAACCTACCAAATTTCAACCATGATGGGACAAATAATTTAAATGTACTCCTAAATCCTAGTGAAACAGAAATGGTAATTAAAGTATCATAACCAAAAAAGAAGCCCAGAACCATATGAATTTAAGACAGATTTCTCCCTAAACTTCAAAAACCTAACATAAATAACCTCCAAATTATTCTACAAAAAATTAATAAACATTTCTTACTTCTTTTTATGGAGACCATGATATCAAAACACATAAAGAACCAATAACAACAAAAAAGAAAATAAATTATAAACCTGTCAGAGACCAGGTTGAGAAAGCCCAGGCATCTTACATCTCGGGCATCCTGCAGCCCAGACATTTTATACCCAGGGCATCCCGAAGCCCAGGTGTTTTCACAGTATGCAGCTAAAAGCCACATAGTTCTTTGTCAAGAGCCCTTCCCTCTCTCTCTCTGCAAGGCTACTCCTGGGAACCAGCAAGACCTAAACAGACATCAAGGACTGAGGGAGTCTTCTCACATTCCAGAGCTGTCACCTTGAACTGTTAGGAGGATCCGGACTCTGAGATAGGATTCTTAGATAAGCCGCCCTATGTCCCAGGGCAGTGGCGCCAAAGACCCTAGATGAATCACTAAATGTATTAGACTTGCAAATAACTCTTCCCAATTATTTCTCTCACTGTATATAACTTTGATCACTCCCCCAACCCCTCTCCAAATTGTATTTAACCTGAGTATTTCCCCTTAGTAAAAGAGACTATGACAAACATGCATGGTCTCCGTCTCTTTCTTTATTCTCATTTCTCTCTAGGTTTGTGATCCCCCTCAAGGACCATGGAATAAAGTGTCCCACGGGCCAGGACATAACCAATTTTTTTTATGAAGATAGTTACAAAAACTCTTAATATGATGATTTCCAAAGCAATCAAGAACATATTGAAATGATTATCTTCCATGATCAAGTTAACTTCTTCACATCGAATCAATAATGGTTCAACATATAAAATTAATGAACATTACCTACTATATAAACAGACACAAAGGAAAAATCAACATGACCATCTCAGGAGATGCAGAAAAGACCTTGTTTTGACAAAAACGGTACACCTTCCTGATTACTTTCCTAATGAGTCCAGTGATAAAACATAATAAAGAAAACACACACTAAGTCCAAAACTGTTATCATCCTAAATGGAGAAAACTCAAAGCATTTCATTAAAATAAGGAACAGAAGAAGGGTGTCCACTATCTTTATACCTATTCAATACAGTGCTTGATGTCTTAGCTAGAGCAACATGACAACAGAAAGAAACCAAGCTTCTTCAATAGGAAAGTAAGAAGGCAAAGCATTCCTTGCAGTTGGTATGAATTTACAACACTAACAGACTCCACTGGAACAACTGGTAAAACACATTCAACAAGGTGACAATAGACAAAATTAGTCGACAGAATTCATTAGCCTTCCTATATAAAAATCACATATATATTAAAGAAGAAATTATATAAATAGTACATTCTACATCAGCCTCAAAAATACCTTAGGATAACTCTAACCCAGTAAGTGAAAGATAAAGTTATACAAAGCACTATATATTATTGTATAACAAAACCTTCAAGAAACTAAGGAAAGAAATTAAAGAAGACACCAGAAGATGGAAAGATCTCCATATTTATAGATCACTAGAAGTAATATAACATCGCATAAAAAGCAATTGATGTTAAATTTCTGTAAAATTTTTCACAGAAATCAAAAATACAATATCTTCGTATAAAAATACAAAAATTTCAGCATAATTAAAACTACTTTGAAAAATAAAATAATGACTTAAGACATGATCATCATTCCAGATTTCATGTTGTATTACAAAGTGCTAGCAAAAAAAAAGCTTTTATACCTAAAAAAAGAGAAAAAAAGAAATCTGAAAAGACTCAGAGATCATAAATTATTTAAAAATGTGTCATGGTCCTTCAAAGAAGACCTAATTCCAGTTCTTCTCAAACTACTCTAAAAAATAGAAACAGAAGGTACTCTACCAAATTCATACTAGGAAGCCACAATTACTCTGATACCTAAACCACATAAAAACCATGGCTTGTGTGTAAATTCGAGAATTGACAAATGGGACCTCATAAAATTACAAAGCTTCTGTAAGGCAAAAGACACTGTCAACAAGACAAAAAGGCCACCAACAGATTGGGAAAGGATCTTTATCAATCCTAAATCTGATAGGGGACTAATATCCAATATATGTATTTAAAGAACTCAAGAAGATGGACTCCAGGAAACCAAATAACCCCATAAAAAATGGGGTACAGACCTAAACAAAGAATTCTCAACTGAGGAATATCGAATGGCTGAGAAGCACCTGAAAATATGTTCAACATCCTTAATCATCAGGGAAATGCAAATCAAAACAACCTTGATATTCCACCTCATACCACTCAGAATGGCTAAGATCAAAAATTCAAGTGACAGTAGATGCTGGCCAGGATGTGGAGAAACAGGAAAACTCCTCCATTGTTGGTGGGATTGCAAGCTTGAACAACCACTCTGTAAATCAGTCTGGCAGTTCCTCAGAAAATTGGACATATTACTACCGGAGGATTGAGCAGTACCACTCATGGACATATATCCAGAAGATGTTCCAACTGGTAATAAGAACACATGCTCGACTATGTNCANNGCAGCCTTATTTATAATAGCCAGAAGCTGGAAAGAACCCAGATGTCCCTCAACAGAGGAATGGATACAGAAAATGTGGTACATTTACACAATGGAGTACTACTCAGCTATTGAAAACAATGAATTTATGAAATTCTTAGGCAAAAGGATGGATCTGGAGGATATCATCCTGAGTGAGGTAACCCAATCACAAAAGATCTCACATGCTATGCACTCACTGATAAGTGGATATTAGTCCAGAAACTTAGAATACCCAAGATAAAATTTGCAAAACACATGAAATTCAAGAAGAAGGAAGACCAAAGTGCAGACACTTCGCCACTTCTTAGAACTGGGAACAAAACACCCATGGAAGAAGTTACAAAGACAAATTTTGGAGCTGAGATGAAATGATGGACCATCCAGAGACTGTACCACCCCGGGGTCCTTCCCATAATCAGTCACCAAATGCAGACACTATTCCATATGCCAGCAAGATTTTGCTGAAAGGACCCTGATATAGCTGTCTCTTGTGAGGCTATTCCAGTGCCTGTCAAACACAGAAGTGGATGCTCACAGTCAGCTATTGGATGGAACACAGGGCCCCCAATGGAGGAGCTAGACAAAGTACCCAAGGAGCTGAAGGGGTCTGTAACACGATAGGTGGAACAACAATATGAACTAACCAGTACCCCAAGAGCTTGTGTCTCTAGCTGCATATGTAGCAGAAGATGGCCTAGTAGGCCATCATTGGGAAAAGTGGCCCCTTAGTCTTGCAAACTTTATATGCCCCAGTACAGGGGAACACCAGGGCCAAGAAGTGGGAGTGGGTGGGTATGGGAGTGGGGGCAGGGAGGGTATAGGGGACTTCCGGGATAGCATTTGAAATGTAAATGAAGTAAATACCTAATAAAAATTGGGAAAAAATGTGTCATGGTTTTAAGGTGAATTAAGTTATTTAATCTAAACTGGCCACTTCAATACAAACAAGACCAAATATATGAATGATATTAAGAATAAAACTAAAGTTAGAATTTAAAAAAATACAGCATGATATGAGCATAAAAGTAGATGTGTTGATCAATAGAATTAAACTGAATGATTAGAAATGACTCCACATACCTATGAGCATTTTATTTTTGATAAAGAAGCAAAAACACTCATAATGGAAAAAAGAGAGAACATTCAAGAAATGTTCATAAAACTGGATGGCTGACTGTAGAAGAATGAAAATATAACTATATCTATAATATTGTGCAAAATTTTTCTCTGAAGGCATACTGTTATTGTGCCTTGGGTAGAAATTATCCTTGTATTATTCAAATGTTGATTTCTGTGCCCCTTATCTGTTTGGAATACCTATTCCAAGAATCTTGTGTCTGAGCATTAAGCAAACATTGTTTCCCAATTATTCCCTGATTGGTCAATAAAGATATCACATCAGCCAATGACTGAGCAGGGGAGAGAATAGGGTAGATTTTCTCACAGTCAGGTGAAGGGGAGTCAGAGAGAGAAAAATGGGGATTTGCCACAGGGTGAGAAGCCAGGAAATACCATGAGAAAACATCAGAAGCAGAGAAAGTCATAGTATACAAGTATCATTGGGATTTTGATGGGTCTGCAGTCAGATTAGCTTAGATGATTACAATATAGTAATACTTCTCAGTTGTTGTGCCCTAATATGTGTTAAATAAATATAATTATCCAGTCTCATTTATTTGGGAGCTAGCTTTGATAAGAGGAAATCTTCAACAAACATTTATAAATTTACAGAAACAGATCTCCAAATGGATCAAGGACCTCAACATAAAACCAGATACTCTCAGTCTGATAGAAGAGAAAATGTGGAACAAGTTTGAATCACTGCTACAAGAATGGACTTGGACTTTCTGAACGTGAAATTCAATAGTAAGGGCACTATGAACAATTAATGAATGGGACCTCATGAATTTGAAAACTGCATAGGAATATATACCATCACTCAAGCAAAGTTTCAACTGAAATAATAGGGTGAAATCTTTACCAATTATACATCTATCTGATAGAGAATTAGAATCTAGATTATATTAAAAAAATGAAAAACTTAATTTCAAGAAAACAGCCCAATTAAAAAATGACGGTACTCTTAAACTGAAATACAAATTGCTGAGAAAACTTCAAGAAATATTTAACAGCCTGACTAACAGGAAAATACGAATTATAACAACTTTGATATTCATCTTACCCTACTTAAAATTGCAAAGATCAGTAAAGCAAACAATAACACATGCTGATGAGAGTGTGGAGAAAGGGAATGGCATCCTTGCTGGTAGGAGAGCAAATTGGTGTACCTAGTACTGCAATCAGTGTGAATGTTCCAAGTGAATCTTTGAACTGATGTGCCCTAACATACTGCAATGTTATTCTTGTCCACATAGTCAAAGGATTCTACATCAGACCGTAGGGATTTTTGTTCGTTCATTTTCATTACTTCTTTATTTATAATAATCAGAAATTGGAAAAAGCCCAGATGTTCATCAACTGATGAAAGTATGAACTGTGACACATTTGCACAATTGCAGTACTGTTGGGCTGTTAAGAAAAGATGAAACTGAAATTTGTTGGTGAATGGATGGAGCTAGAAACAATCAACCTGAGTAGGGTAACCCAGATCCCAAAGCACAAGTATTACATGTTTTCTCATATATGTGGACATTAGCCTTTAAGCTTTTCATATGTGTGCTACAATAAAAAAGGACCTTTGTTACATTCCCAATAGGTGTCAGAGGGTAGAAGATATACCATGAAAGGTGAAAAATAATATAGAGTTATAGAGAGATAGAGGTGAGACATTAAATGGGGAGATAGATAGAATGGAAGGGTTAAGGAGAAAATATGGGAGCAATTGTCACTAAATACCTTTTGAAAAATCTGTGGAAAGTTACTATTCTATGAGCTTCCTAAAGCAGATACATATAGGAAAAATGTAAATGGAGTCAGATGAAGAAGAGACAATGACCCAACTATACATTTTATGCCACCAAGGAAAACTTCATTGCAAGAAATTGGTTACATTTTGATTCATTACCAAAAGCATTCCCACTGAATCGCCTTCTCCAACATCATGGACTATTACCAAGGATATTGGTTGCTTTCCAAACCCTAATGGTAAAGCCCATTGATGAAGAAAGTTCTTATGTCCTGGATGATGGAGAAATCAGCTGTTACCTAAATAAGAGCTTCAAATCCTACTAACTAGCATTTGTATTTATTAAAGTTACTGTTAACACTACTAAAGGAGAAAAGTATTCATTAATATCATCCTTCTACACATGCCATGTTCTAAAACTTACCATCTGTGGAGCAGAGAAAACATAGAATCATGATGAGCAGTATGCTAACTTTTGTGACAGGATTCATGATGGATGATAGAAAGTGGATTAGAGTAAATGAGAGTAATTTGTTCCCTTTATAAAACTGGAGAAAAGGAAGAATTCTCCAACACAGACACGAGGAGGAAATGCCCTTTTCTACTCACTTCTGAGAAATCAGAAATATGATAATATGGGAAATACAGGCTGCCCAGTGTTTTGCTACAGCTAAGTCAGATAGCTTCCACCGCTTATCTTATCTTCTGTGTGTGCAAGTCTGTGTGACACAGTTTTCTGATCCTTCAGAAACTCCTCTCTATACACTATGTGAGAAAGAGATGATCATCCTAGGATTGGGAAGTGGTAAATGGTAACTCAGAACTCAAATGCTTCCAGAGAAGGTACATGAGACATGACAGCTTACTGTACAACTTATTCCAGTGCTGGAAAATTCTCCAGTGTGAGTCATAGGATAGGATTTTTGAGCCTAACCATCTACATGCAACTTCCAAAGCTCCTGACTTCCAACACTTCAGTCTTTTCTCCTTAGGAAGTTCTAGTGCTTATCATGCTGGAAGTCCGGGAAATCTGGAGGTTCACGACAAATCTGACAGTCGGGTAGTTGAAGGATGAAGGAAGAAATGACGGGATGTTTCTTCAGAGACATTTCCAGATCTTGGGATCTGAGCAGTTTCTGGGTATTTCCTGTCCTAGCCCTTCTGGGATTAAAATTAAGACCATGTCTATACCACACTCAGCCCTGTCTCACTGAACTTTCTGCTGTTTACTCCAGGAAGATGAAAGAGCCTGATCCAAACCTCCCTCTGAGACATTGAGCTCCATTCTAAAACAAACTCCTAAAAGAATATTTCATGCTTGTTACCCTTATGACCACTTCAACTTCACTGGGAGATTTACTGACTTCATGATACTGCCATCTCTGGTGGGGTACACTTGCCCCACCCATTTTCAAGTTGGTACTAGGCCCCATTACTTTTATTGTACAGGTGACCTTGTCTTTGTGTAGCACCTTTTTCTTGGATTCATTTAAAACCAATAACCATTAAGGTCTTTTCTGTCTCCTTGTTGACCCTGTACTCTTGGAATTATGTGTCATTCATATTCTAAAATTTTAACAGAGAAGCTCTCTCCCTTTCCATCTGCAGATCTTTTATATGTTGGATTCTTAAAAGAACTCTGGAGTATGTGTAATATAATTTATTCAATATATAGTATCATATTTTATATTGGCCTCAATATGAAATATTAAAATTTCTACAAAGGAAATAATAAACTCTGAAAGGTTTAGTAACATAAACAGGTCACACAATAGTTAACAAGTTTCAAATGACATGAGTGAAAAATTGTCTGCAACAAACCTATATTTGAGATGGAAATAGTCTTGTTTAGAAATCATTTTTCTGACTACTGATATTTTAAGTATTTTATGTATTTCCTGCAACTGTGACATAGTAAAAAAAATCAATTATTAAAAACACAATTGGCTAAGTTACAGGAAGGAGAATTAAAGTACTTCTCCACTTGTTTACTGAATCATGCTCTTTTTGTACTAAATTATTTGAATAAGGATTCTCAAGGTAGAGCTGTAGTACAGCACCACTGGGATCCTGTTGAACAGCATCATCCATTAGTTTTGTTGAAAGATATCATTTTATCTATTTGGAAGGGACCAAATACTCTTCTCTCCTCTGGAAGCAGGTAGGCTTGTGTCTTTCCACAGGATGCTGAGTAATCAGTCTGGATTCCTGACCACCTCATCAGATGGCATAATCCCAATGCAGAAAGCAGAAAGTCCTGTATCAACTACCAACAATGAAGGATGGGAGCAAAGAGTGCCTCTTTCCAGAAAATGTCAAACAACTCTGAGCAGTACCTTTCTTCCACTTTTGCCAGACTTCAGCTACACACTCTCTCTTGCAGCAAAGAACAACTCCTGAAGATAGAGGGTTTGAGGACAGGTTGAATGTCCTAAAAGAGGCAGTTCTTTATATGGGACAGGAAATTCAAAATAAAATTAAGGTCAGATTATCAGAACAGTTAGATGGATTTGTGTTATTCCTCTGCCTAATAATGAGTCTACTCATGACTAGAGAGTACTCAAAAGCATATTAGAGGCTTGTGGAGTCATTTATCCACAGCTATGGATATTGATGCTTGACATGATGAAATTTCAGTCATTAGTAATTCCCACGTTGGCTCTGCATCTTTGGAGGAAGTGGCTACTGCCTTTGCCTCCTCTGTGGATTCCTTTATACAAGATGTGAATTGGAGACCATGTTTACAGAATGCTGCCATTGCTGTTGGTCTTTTCTTACTTTGTCTTATAATTTTTCCAGTTGCCATCTCTGCAATTTGATGCTCACTCTCAGCCTTAACTGTGGATATCCACACCATACAACAGAAAGGGGGAGATGCTGAGGACAGCATAAAATGACAGGGACTGCCTGCATCAGGCCAGGATGGAGACATCTCAGAATCCCATGGCAGTTCCTTGTGGAAAGGGATGGCATCTGAGACCCTGAGAAACAGGAGACACATCCCTCCAGGGGACTCTCCATCTGAAATAAAGGACTGCCTGCAGTAGGCAAGAATGGAGACATCTTAGTAGCCCATGACAGTTCTTTGTAAAAAACAGTTGTTCCCATTTCTCCTAGTCTTAGCTCTGGACAATGGCTATATAAATTTCATTTGTGCATGACTGCTTTTCAGGTGGCCTTAGTGTACATAATGATTCTATTATATCTGACTTTATTATTTCTTTCTCCTTCTGCTCTCATGAGTTCTGTGAAACTAGATGTTTCCTGATGTAATGATTCTTTAACAATTAAAAATTGAGGTGTAAGACACAGCACAGCACAGTCCTAATGGCCCAGGTGCATGTTGTTTGTTGGAAACAATGCATCTTGGAAACAATGCAATAAGTGCACAATGGTAGTTCCACATTAATGATTGAATTGTAAAGAAAGTTTGAAGAAATTATTAGAAAATGAAATACAGCCAACTTTGGGACCCCAAGAAAGGGAAAAAAACTATTGAAGTTATAAAATGAGTTTTGCACACTTGAGAATGGTTCATGAAGAAGCAAATATAGATTATGTAAAAACTTATACTTGTAAAACTAAGTTAAAACACTGGTACTCTTAGAAGAGTCATTGTGTGCAATGTACAGAAGCAGAAAGCTAGTGGAACTACTGAGTTAAGGGTTAACTTGATTCTTTCTGGCCACTGCTTGGCAGCTTTTCCTATGTCATTTATCATTAGAGCTTCACAAGAAAATGCAAGTAGCTGGCCTCAGAGCTCTGAACTCTGAAATATAAAAAGTCAAAAGTTAAAGTTTAAACAATGATAAGTTTGCAATTATTATTACTTCAGCTACAGGCCTGGGAATAGGGAAGCTAGAAACTTTGGGGAACATTGCAATTCTTGAATTTTTGTGGGATGTGGTTAATCTTTTGAATTTGATTTGGCAATGGTTATACAATGTCTTTTCCACCTACTTTTGGAGTATCAATAAAAGACTGAGGCAAGAAAAGGGTGAGCAACATGAGAACATGTGAAGAATGAGTGAAGAGAGAGTGTGAAGAGTGAGTGAAGATAAATGTGGGGTGTGTATGGAGAGTATGTGTGTGAGTGAAAGGAGTGGTGTGTGTGAGATGTGTGTGATATAGGTGAAGACTGTGTGTGAGAATGAAAACGGAGCACATAGAGGTGTGTATGAGTGTGGGAGTTCAAGAAAAGCAGAGTGCACAGGAGAATGCAGTGTGTGTACAGCTTCAAACTATGAGCAAGTGAGAGAGAAAGAGCAGAAAATGAGAGAGCAGAGAGAGAAATTTTAAGACTTGTAAAATTTCCTGTCAGCTTGCACCCAGAAAAGAAGTCTGTGTATATTTTGTACCTTCCAAACATCCCTGCTTCCAGTTGAGAACTCTGACATGTGTCGAAGCTGGACCTTGACAATAAATGAGTTATCTTAAGTTATGATTCTTGTCAGAATAGAGCCTAGCTATATGTCCAAGGTATTTGTACTCACTGATTACAAATTAGGTAAAAAGCTCTGAATACCCACAATACAACTCACAGATCATATGAAGTTCAAGAAGAAGGAAGACCAAAGTGTGGATGTTTCAGTTTTACTTAGAAGAGGGAACAAAATAATCATGGGAGGTAGACAGAGGAAGGGACTTGGGAGAGAGAGGAGGAGGGAAAAGAGGGCAGGACTACATGTGGGAGGAGATAGGGGAGATGTAAAGAGGGTCAGGATATTGAACAGAGTTGCTTAGCAGTGGGTGATGGGGAACTGAGTGTAGCCTCCAGAAAGTCCTAGATGCCAGGAAAGCAAGAGCATCCCAAGATACCATGGGAATGACATTAGCTGAAATACCCCAACAAGAGGAGGGTGAACCTGTAAAACCATATATAGAGGTTAGGCATGGCCCCCAGTTGAGGTATTGGGCCACTCACCCATCTCAAATATTCTAACCCAGAATTGCCCCTGTCTAAAGGAAATATAGTGACAAAGTGTGGAGCAGAGACTGAAGGAAAGGCCATCCAGAGACTGCCCGACCTGGGGATCCATCCTATATACAGACGTCAAGCCTGGACACTTTTGCTGGTGCCAAGAAATATTTTCTGACAGGAACCTGATATAACTGTCTCCTGAGAGACTCTATATCTGCCAGAGCCTGATCAATACAGATGACAATGCTTGCAGCCAAGCATCAGACTGAGCACAGAGACACCATTGGAGGAGTTAAGGGGAGAACTGAAGGAGCTGATGAGGTTTGCAACCACACAGAAAGAACAACAATATAAACCAACCAGACCCACCCACCCACCCAGAGCTCCCAAGAACAAAACTACCAACCAAAGAATATATATGGAGGAACCCATGGCTTCAGCTACATATGTAGCAGAGTATTTCCTTATCTGTCATCAGTGGGAGAGGAGGCCCTTGGTCCTGTGAAGGCTCAATGTCCCAGCATAGGAGAAGGCTAGGGCACTGTGGCTAGAGTGGGTGGGTGGGTGGGTGATAGAGCACCCTCAGAGGAACAGAGGGCAGTGGGTATGGGAGAGGGGGTTTGCGGAGGAGAAACTGGGAAGGAGGATAACATTTGAACTGTAAATAAATAAAATAATCAATTTTTAAAAAAGGAAAAGTAAGTTCTAATTCTAGTCAGAATAGAGTGTAGCTATATGGCCAAGGTTGTTGGGTGGTAAATGGTTAGGTATAAGAGACTATGGAGTTAGGCAAGGCTTCATCTATGAGTTTGCTTTTATAGATTGGATGGGAGGAGGTGAAGGTGGTGGCTTCTTTGTTTTTTAAGTGGAGCCTTGCCTTTGAGTAGGAGAGGGAGGGGCCGGAGGAGCAGATGGTTTAATTAGTGTTTCCTCTGAGGCATAAGGAGACAGGGGTGGGTAGATGGATTTTATTTCTCTTATTAATTGGGTAAGGGATGTGAGATTTGAAATGGAGTGGTTTTAGAACATTGATCTTTGGGTTCATCTGACTGAGGGGGGGCTCAAGAGCTGTGTTGCTATCAGTCTGTCCTATGCACTGCCTAATTGTGGCTAAACTGACAAAAAATCATGGGAGGGTATTTTTCCTTCTTTGATATCTTTGTTTTTGATGGGAGAAGCTACTCTGATCCATGAGTCTGGGCTATAAATATTATCATTGGCCAACCATGCATTGTGCTATCTGAAGGACTTCCTCCCAAAACAAGGAGGCTTGGGATTTTTTGCTATCTTTATTCTTTGATGTTTTAGTAGGACATGTATTTCCCTGGCCTGGGGTGGTTTTTATGTGATGGTGAGTTGCCCATGATAAAAAAGAGAAGTGCTTGTCCAATGGGAATGTTCCCTTGGCCTATTTGACTTCAGGGGATTCCACAGAAGTCCAAAACGCTAAGCCTTCCCACAGATTTAAAAACTGGCAGCCACCCTGTGGCTTTTAAGTGGCTGCTGCATTACCAGGTTTTCTTCATGTTTTAAGGAAAAGTTAGATAGAGAGTCTGCCAACACCCTTTGCAGGATGTTGGGATTTAGACAGAGGCTAGAGGGACCTTCAGCCAACACCAGAGAGTAGGTCTGGCCAGGAGGCTTCAGTTGCCCCTTTAGTTTGTCTAAATCCATGTGATGGCACCGACCAAAAGCACAGTATGAACAGATAGATTGTTTCCAGAGGCTCACCTTCCCACAGTATCTGTTCAGTGCAGTCATGTCTATCTGAGCCCCACATCAGGAGCCAGATGTGGGCCTGGGTACCAGAGGTTTTCCAGGGAGGTCTCTGGTCAGGCCTGGTGTGAGGGTTCCAGGGAAGGGAAGCAAGTGCAGGCAGGGAAATGAAGTCTCTGCAGTGCCTTTCAGGTCGCTCAGTAACTCCGAGCCACTCTGCACTGTGTCGAGTTGGGCTGGGCCGACAAGAAGCTGACTCTTAGTCAGGGTTTCTGTTCCTGCACAAACATCATGACCAAGAAACAAGTTGGGGAGGAAAGGGTTTATTCAGCTTACATTTCCATCTGTTGTTGACCACCAAAGGACACAAGACTGGAACTCAAGCAGATCAGAAAGCAAGAGCTGATGCAGAGGCCATGGAGGGATGTTACTTACTGGCTTGCTTCCCCTGGATTGCTCAGCCTGCTTTCTCATAGAATCCAAGACTACCAGTCCAGAGATGGTCCCACCCACAAGGGGCCTCTCCCCCTTGATCACTAATTGAGAAAATGCCCCACAGCTGGATCTCATGGAGGCACTTCCCCAACTAAAACTCCTTTCTCTGTGATAACTCCAGTTGTGTCAAGTTGACACAAAGCTAGCCAGTACACTGCTGAGGAGGAGTGCAGTGGGACCTCAGCTGGCTCAGGAGAGAAGATCTCTTCCCAAGTGTTATAGCTCTTGGAACAAAAGACTCAGATGATGGAGTAGTTCTTGTACGCCTTTGATTCCCTGAATAGCATTTATATACAGTTTTAGGGTTGATTCAGGGTTTGACAGCAGGTCCTCTCATTGACTTGGACTGAGAGTTTGAGGGAAACACTATTTGCACGTGGGAAGGCTTGGTGCTGGTCCTATGTGACCGAGAACCACACATCTCTCCTTCAGGAACTGTGGGGGCAGTAACTTCAACAGGAGCCAGGGGTCCAGGAGACATGATCGAACACCCTCCATCCCATGTAGGTGTAAATCCCCACCCATTAGATCCCCCAAGGTTCCAGAACTATGCTCAACTGGAGACCAGGCTGCCTGTATGCAGCCCACTGCCCCACACATTTTGATTATGTGTCTTATTTCTCTGAGCATGGGTCTAGGAGGTAGAACTGAAGGATTAACTTCTACAGTTTAGACCTTTCTCCATGGGATTGCCAACATTCCGCAAAGGGTGTTGGCAGACTCTCTATCTAAAGCAGCAGCCACTTAAAAGCCACAGGGCAGCTGCCAGTTCTTAAATCTGCAGGAATGCTTAGCATTTTGGACCTCTGTGGAATACCCTGAAGCCAAATAAGCCAAGGGAACATTCCTTATATTATTATTATTCCTGGGCTATGTACTCAAGAATATGTTATTAAGAGAGGAACATGCTCTTAGTCAAACCATTATTTCTGAAGTATTTGTTTTCTCTGATTTAATTTTGGTAATTTTGTCAAATAGCTATGTACCTAGCTGATAGAAGAACATAGAAAATCTGTTAGTTTAAAAAACACAGCAAATAATCTATTTTAAAGTAATGCTTGGGTAAATTTTTGAGCTATTCTGTTCACATATTTTCTTCCCTTACAAAACATCGAAAGTTAAAACAGAAGTTCTTGAAGTGTTCTGTCCTCTAGTGTGGATAAAAGTTCTGTTTCACGGTGTTTCTACATATAACTTGCCCATGCATACATCATTAACACAGGAACTATGCATAGGTAATTATGATTTTATAGCTGAATGGCAAATATAGCTACATAATATATAATATTTTCTGTATTATAAACCATAAACTATTCATTGAAATGTAAGCATGAGATCCTAGGCCAGCACAATCCAAGTACTAGCTGTATGTACCTCAGGTCATGGCCTCTTCATAACTTGAACTATTTGCTATGGTCATACTAGTGGAAAATATAAAACCAGGTACCTTCCATCAAACACTAAAAGTCTTATTTAATACTAATTGGGAAAGAGATGGAAATAAGAGGGATACAAATGAAAAAATGAAGTCAAAGACTCCATATGTCCTGATATGATTGACTATATAAGAAAGCCTAAAGATTCTAACTCAAACTCTTAGAGCTGAGAAATGCTTTCATCAAAGTGAAAAGTTAAAAAATTAACATACAAAAATTAGTATACAGGGTTTCTTGTTTTTCTATGCATTCTCACTAGGCAGTGGAGGAGTTCTGCTTACTGACTTGTTACTTGTGGCTTCCTTGCCCTGCTTTCTTAGAGAATCCAGGGATGGCACCACCCACAAAGAATAGGGACCTGTTCCATCAATCACTAATTAAGAAAATATCTTGTAGTTTGGTATGAATGAGGCATTTTCTCACTTGAGGTTCCCTCCTTTAGTATAACTCTAACAAGTATCAAGTTGACATAAAACTAGACAGCCTAATGAATTTTACCTCTCACTTCTTTCAGGTTTTCATTTGCCTTTCCTTTTTTTGGAGTTATCATGGAGTAAATAGATGTAAATTCATGGTGGGAGCTGATCTTGGTCCTCATTACTTTGTCTCTTGTTACAGTGTTAATATTGGGGTTCAAGAGTTGCCCCACAAACCACAGGGACATCTTTCTCAGTCAGACAGGCATAATGTATTAGATATACAGCCCAAAACCGATCAATCAGGACTGGTAGATCAGACTTAGGAGCTGAAAGCTATGAACCATGAACATTGCCCAGGGTCAGTTTATATAGGGAAAGAAACCAAAATGAGCTCATAAGCATCTGCAATGGAGGAGGGTCTGCAGGGTGGTCAGCCTTCTTCTGCTTTTCTTTAGTAGTTTAGACATAATATTTCAAGCTGACTTATATCTTACTTAACCCTGAGTGGACGTTATGGTTAGGGAATTTTCAGTCATCACCATCATCATCATCATCATCATCAGAACACAACAGGGTATGTGGGCAGCTTGATCCTGCACTGAGGCAAGGGATTTTACTCTGTCATTGACTGGCAAGCATGGAACAAAATGACTACATCTATGCTAGTGGGTCAGGGCTCAACAATCCCCCCTTTTAGTTGTTCCAGTAATTCAAATCATTGACTTAATTTTTCTCTGAGCCCAAAAGGCCGCCTTTAGACTTAGCATTTCAGTTTGTCAGGTAGGACAATGGAAGATATATTCTCTGCTGTAACTACTTCCAACTGCCATTAGGACTTTGTCATGGGGATACAGAAAGAATGCAATGCTGGTCAAATCTAAGTTTCTTGGCTAAGACCCTATAACTCAGATTTTTAGGGTTTCTAGAAAGGCTCTGGTTGCTTCCATACAAGAGACAATATCAGTGGAAGCCAAAAGAAGTCATTCACAGACTGCAGCATTGAAACATGTGGCATAATCTGCCTATACTTATGAAGATCCCAGTGGAGAGCCTCATTAAAGATAGTGGGTGAGTTCTTGAATTCCTGTGACAGTCTCATGTGAGTCAGCTGCCTGTTGAATCCATTTTTCAGATCTTACCATTCAAAGTCAAACCATGGCTGTCTGGTCTTATCTAGGGGAATGCTGGAGAATCAAATCCATAAGTTCTTTCAAGGGAAGTGGTGGAGAGTTCCTCAGTGATAGTCATCCTCTAGTGAGAGAATGCAAACCAAAACCAAGTTGCTCTGTACAGACACTTTGCCTTCTGTAAAAATGAATATAAGCTCTCCTTTTACTCAGGAAGTTCTTCCCCAACAAATGGTAAGGACACTCAGGAATTACCAAGAAGGAATGACAGTACTTTGCGCCCAAGTCCACACTTCACTTGGTAGTCCATGGGTAAAATTTAGTACGCATAGTACCCTAGACCAGGGTACTTTGACTTGTAACAAATCCAAGAGGCTTTTGAAGAACTGAATGGTATGCTCCAGTGTCTATCAGGAAGTTAATTTGATATACCATGCTTTTAGAGTTGTCTTGGGTTCTGCAGAGGACTTCAAGCTCCAACTATTTTAGATTTTTATTTTCAATACAGCCTTTGGTTTTTGGTATTTCTTTGGATTCTGGGGATATTTGCCTATCCAAGGAACTACAAAGTCAGAAAATTGAAGGCTTTGGGGGTATTGAATATTCTCTTCTTTATTTATTGTTGTGCCCATTTGCATTTCAGTGTCAGAGTTTAATACTGATATATCTTCAATCTCCCTGTGTCTGTGACTGATCATAATTTTTAAAATGACAATAATAAAATATGGCTCTGTAGTCTAAGTGAATATCATGTGAATCTAATATAATGTCCTTTAATTTAGTAATTGAAGTCATTCATTTGTAGTATTTTTTAGGAAAGACTCTGCAGTCAATTTTGAATTCTTAGTTGTATTTAAAAGACTCATATACTTGTTTTAAAAAAGTAAAAATACCAACTGTTCAATTTTTCAGACACTCTAGTGAAAGCCTGCGAACTCAGAGAGGAAAGAAAATCAACTCCCCATTCCTACTAAACTGATGTTCTGGAAGGAAAAAGCTCTTTCTCTTTGTACAACATGCTTTAATCTTTTAACATTTTTTCTCATTGATCTCCACTTTGTAGCAATCTTACCTAACTATGCAAAGCCCTACCTCATTCCATAAACATTTCTTTTAAAGTCTTATATAAAAATGTGTCATATCTGTAACTAGATAAAATTAAAATTGAGACAAGTTGGGAAAAACAACTTGACGAGAACTATCTATTTATGTATATCATATTGTTAAGGCCTAGGTAGAATGTTAAGGTCTAGGTAACTATTACCTGTCTAGCCTGCCATTTTGTGGTGATGTCATAAAGATACACTCATATGCCATTATTGCTGTTAGTACGATGTTTTGTGTTTTGATATTCTTAGAAATCACTCAAAACAGAAGTCAGTTAGAACTCCTTTGCATAGTCAGCCACAATAAGCTTGGACATGAAGCAAACACTCAGCAGCATTCCTGCTACTGTGTAAATGATTTTATGGTATTTGCCTTTAAAAGTTGCCTCTGAGATAGAGCCCAACATAAGAGATACACCTGCAACTATTTCCATTTTGAGTATAAGTTGAAAAAAGTTTAAGTTCCCAAGGCGTCGTTGGGACCTGACACACTACTTGATATAAAGANACATGTATGTGGGTAACAGACAGCCTGGTGGACAAGTTAAGATATGAATGTTAGATAAGGCAAGGATTCTTCCATAGTTGAATGCCCCAACCAATGAAAGTAGAACAAATGTACAACAAANATGTTCCTGTCCCTAAATCGTGTTTGGTGGAATAAGCTGGCACAGATGCTTGAAATCTCAGGTTTAAAAAGCCCTGTATGATCTTAACTCATTGTCACAGTCAGCTCCTGAGTCCAACTTGCAGCTCTGATTGGTCTGTCCTGGGGCATATGTTCAATCAACCATCCCTGTCTGACTGAAATCAGCATTCGTGTGATTTGTTGTGTGAATCTCAGACCCTACAAATATTATTAGTTACTTTCCTGTTACTGTGATAAAACAGCATGACCAAGACAATTTAAACAGGAGTTTATTTGGCCTTAAAGATACCAAGAGATAAAAAGTTCGTGTTGACAGAAGAGAGGCATGGTGACTGCATTTATATCTGAGACCTCACATCCTGAACTTTGAACAAGAACCACAGTGAGCCTACTAGGATCATCACATGGCTTTGAGGACTCAAAGGATGCCCCAGTGACACACTTCCTCCAGTAAGACCATTTAAAATGTGACACACTTTTCTCCAGTAAGAATTCCTGTACCTCCTGAAACAACACAATTAACTGGGAACCAAACATTCAGACACATGATTGTTGCAGGATAATCTCAGATTGTCTTTTAAACGAGGTTTTCTTCTTCATTTTAAACCTCATGTTAATGCCTCCCACCTAATACCTGAATCTGGGACCATTAGCCACCTCTGTTTCTCACAAAGTGACTATACTGATTAAATATTCTGTAATGATTAATCTTGATTATAAAATTGCCACACTTATGAAAGGATTACTTCAGTCAAAGTAATGGTTGTTATCACCAACTGCATCACTTTAGAATTGGAGGGTTCAGTATTTGACTCGTTCACTAAGATTTCTGAGTCTTAGTGCAAAAGTTTCTCCATCTTCTCCCAGCTACAGCCATCTCTGGATTAAACTGGAATTGATCCACCTTTTCTACCCCTCTTCCATGAAAAGTCCCATGGTAAAGCACCCAGTCCTGTTCTAGATACTCAGAGTTAAAATGTCCCAGCTAACTGCATAATGTTAGCTCTTGGTAAACNGCCTAGCAGGATATAGTTTTTCTGTATTCTTTGTATTAAAAGATTCCTTGTAATATGCATTACAGGCTGTTCTGTGAGAATGTTTCTCTCCAGGTAGTTGCTGGTCAGCTTAACACAGACTATCAAATTGAATTTTGGTTGAAATGAGTGGTCTTTGTGTCTCTACTTTGCAACAATATCTACAATTATCTTCCCTGATCCTAGGCCAGTGCCTGTTGGTGGGACCAATAAATTCCTATGAATGAGTGAAAACCTTGAGGCGTAGTTCTCTGCCTCTCCTTATGACAATTCAAGCATGCTTTAATAGAGGGCACAAGAGAAAATGTTCAGAGGTGAGATAGTTTTACTCTCCATCTTGGTACTCTTTGGTCACACAA
>NW_018391703.1:0-17732 GCF_900095145.1 Mus pahari
GCTGACTTCTTAGTAAAGCTACGTCTGTTCATTCAGGTCCATGAAGGGCCTTGTACAATTCATAGTGCACCCTTATGTTGTGCAGAGATGGGAAATCCTTTAAAGAACAGTCATCACACTCATTTATGTATTGTCAAACTCATGTTTTCAGGGTTGTTTCTCCAGCCTAAAGGGTGTCATGAATGTCACAATGTTACCATATTGCTGAGGTCCATCAAACATATTCTTGCTTCCCAGAATCCTGTTATTACTGATTATCATGGAATCATTGATCTTGGCAGGGCAAACATTTAACAAAGGGGGTACATGAAGTAGAATATGTACATTAATATGCAAACAAACTTTATGCATATGGCAAACACCAGTACCTGAAGAGACCCACGTCCTTCTAGTCTGCTCCAGAGGCAAGAATGTTGTCACACCACCCCTTCTGCAATCATGCTTGTTAGGCATTTGGGTTCTGATAAAATCAATGCCAGAATCTTCTATCATGGAGATGAAGACAGAAACGCCTGTCTGTCCTTCACTTTCTGCCACTGTAACAAAAATGAGTGGCAATAGGAACAATTTTAATATGAACATAACTGAGATTTGATGTTGCTGGGGCAGTAGGACTTGGCATCTTGTCCCTGATCCTGTCAGACAAAATTATAGAGCCTTGAGATGGGACGTAGATGCTGATTTCTCTGAATTAGAAAACTCTGTCTCACACCTTGAGGCCTCCATGTCTTCTCTAGCAGTAGTTGCCCTCCAAAATAAAAGCAGACTTGGATTCCTATTCTTAAAACAGGGTAGGCTATGACTTGCCCCAGGAGAACAATGTTGGTTTGCTGGCAACCATACTGGGGTCATAAAGTAATCAATGCCCCTGGTATTAAAAAGATTATAAGTTAAAGAAAAAAGAAACAACAATCTGAAAACTGACATAAATCTATTTTTAATTGGTCTACATTGCTCAGCACCATCCTTTCCACACTGGCAGGACTATTATAGTTACTGTATCTTGCTCTTATATGTGGACCCTACATTCTAAACACCTGTATAAAATTTGTCAAGAATAAATATCCACAGTCCAACTCATGACAATAAGATGCCAATATCAATCACTAAATCCTATTCACATATTTGAGATGGAACCCAACTCAAAGGAGGAATAAGAGGTCTGACTGAAACTTACTCCATTTTATAACAAGGCCAAGGTTTCACTTTCTCAAAGAAGAAGATAAGGCTTCTCTGAAAAAACAAAAACAAAAACAAAAACAACACAGAAATTGGACCATTAATCTGCAATGTCCCTGACAGCTAGCTGAGAGAGATAGCCAGCCCAAGGTCTGAGACAGTTCCTGAAATTTCTCTAAAGCCTGAACAAAAATGGTAAAACTAACAACATATTACAAATATACTAGTGTAATTTTTGATTTCTTAGCAAATTATATTAAAAATTAAATTAAAAATGACCTAAGCATCCTTCAAATTTTCCTAGCTGAACTGAAGAGAAGCCTGGAAGATTATCCCATGGTCACAATTTTGAATGAATGGCTGACTCTTGCATACTTTTTTTCTTCTGAAGAATAAATGCTCTTTGCTTTTGCATACTTTTGAGTCTGGGGTCTTCCTTCAGTGACTCTTAGGGCCTTAAAAACAAACTCTTTGTTTCACTGATTCTTTGTTTTTGTCTCTGTTTCTATTTTGTTGATTTCTGCCATTAGTTTGATTGTTTTCTGCTGTGCATTCCTCTTGGTTTTGTATGCTTCTTTTTGTTCTAGATGTTTCAGGTGTGTTGATAAATTGGTAGTGTGAGATCTCTATAATTTCATTATGAAGGCATTCAGTGCTATGATCTTTCCTTTTCACATTACTTTCATTGGGTCTCATGAGTGTGGGCTGATGTATTGCAACTAAAAGGGATGGCAATTAGGCATAGGGTAGGCATAGACAGAGTAGGCATGGCAGCCTACTTGGATGTATAGCAGTCTCCCAGATCTTTGCAGAATAGGGAATCTATGTCATTGTTGGGGCCAGAACAGAGCAAGTAGGAGGGTCTAAGACTTAGGATAAGGTAGGAGGACATTTATATAGTTGGGAGAAGGCAGCCTTCTTGGGTTTCTTCCCAGTCTTTGAGATTTCAAGCAAAGACAGTATATCACAGAATCTTTCTATTGAATGCTGGGGCAAGGAGACTAGGAGGGTTGGGCAGAGCTCTTCATTCTGGCTGAGTGATTTTTACCTTGATTTCTGTTGCCTCTCTTTCTTCTGGTCTGTGAGCCTGGGATTCTGAGTTTTTGTGGACTTTGGTAGAATGAGGAGCCTGCACCCCTGCTGTAGTCTGAGGAAGGAGAAGTAGTGGGGTGCAAGTATAGGGATAGGGTTGAGGGATGCCAAAGCATTGAAGGAGTGAATGACTTTTCCCAGAAAGCAACATTCCTAGACTTCTTTAGCAGAGTAAATAGTTTCTTCCCCAGTTGGTTGTTGTGACATGGCAAACAGAAGGCATGGGATGGGGTGTTACGGTGGGGAGATGCTAAATTAGATAGTAGAGGAGTTTGGCAGGCAGGCAACCAACCTCCACTTCTATCAGTCTGCAAATCCTCCAGGAGAACTGTGAACCCCTGGTCCAGGATATTATCTGGTTTAGTAGTGCATCGCAACACAGCTGGGGCATAGGCTATGGAAACTAGATGAGTTGGAAATTAGAGATATTGTGGGCAGAGCCTGGCAAGCAGGAAGGCAGTCTACCTGGATGTTTCCTAACCTATCCTGTATCTATTAGTGGGGGAGTCTATGCCCCTGTTGAGGGCTGGAATGGGGTTTCCATTGCTGGGAAGTGACAGCATGACCAAGGCAACTCTTATAAAGGATAGCATTTAAGAGGGGCTGGTTTAAAGGTTCACAGGTTCAGTTCAATATCATCATGGCAGCTCAAGCAAGCAAGGCAAAGGAGGAGATGAGAGTTCTACAATGTGACATGACTGCAGCTCGGGGAAAAGTGACTCTTCCACACTGAGCAGAGTTTAAAAGCTAACCCTCAGAGTAACATAACTTCCTCCTACAAGGCCAGGACTCCTAACAGTACCACTGCACATAGGCCCAGTATATTCTTACACCACAGCAAGGAACTGGGAGTGGGGGCACTGAGATTGTAAAAGAGGAGAAGTTATGAGGCCAGAAAGCCTACCTGGGCTTCTTACAGTATGTGAGGCCTCTAGTAGAGCAGAAAGTTTCTGCTCATAATTTTTATATATAAGCAGATATTTACATTGCTTATATCCATGCACTGTCAGAACAATAAGCCACAAAGTAGCTTAATGGAATTACATTTTCCACTGTTCTGGAAGCTAAAAGTTCAAAATCAAAGAGTTGATACAGAGATTTTTGTCTGTTGCCTCTTGCTGGTGCAGTACTGTCAGTAACTGACTGATTACAGTTTGCTGTCTCCTTGCTATGGCTTCATTTTGAGGAATGGCAGAGATGTTCTGGTATCTCTTTAAAGAGCAACACTAGACTATTAAAGGTTGTTAATATTCATTAGTTTATGAGAAGCATCATTTTCAAATAGAATTATAGTTGTTAGGACTCCACAAGGTTTCAGCATTCAGTGCTAGATAATAATGCATAAATAGGAAAAATTGTTTTCCCATACAATTTTAAACAGGACAAAATGATAGAGAATCTTGTTAAGGTTGCTACAATTGTTTCTCAAGGGTGAAGGGACTCTCATGCTTGCTTCAAAAATAATTCCTTCCCTAAGGAAGTCAATGATAACATAAGAATTTTATTCTACTTGCTTCTAATTTGGATTTGAGGACAGGAATTGCATCATAATTTCTCTACATGGTTTTCAAAGTCAGGGCTCATATATAGTTCCCAGGAGACATGGACAAATACATGTTTATATATCTTTGCTACCTGATTTTGAACTGACTACTGATTATTGCAATGTATGTGTGATTATTTCAGATGACGCAGCTCTTTCCCTATATTGTTTCTTGAAAGGAATGGAGGAATTTTTCCAAGCTTCTTAACTGAAGGTATCTGTGCTCACCATCTAAGTTACCTTGTCAGATCAGGGCATAAAAATGTACATAATTCTGTATCATTTGAAATTGCAAGGATTAAACCATCAAATTTCAAACAGTTCTTTGTAGAGCAATTTACCTTGCACCGAGAACCTGACCAACATTTGAGTTAAAATAGCATTCTCTCCCTCAAAAACCTCTCCATAGATTAATTTTCTTAAACTTTTTTATTTTTGACAGAAAACGGGAAAATCTTCTTTGCTCAGATTTAATGTCAACACACAATTTCTGTTGTATTTTTGCCATAATAACTCCTGGTGTTCATATGCTAGCTAGGATTCTTGGCTTCTCCAATATACTTCCTACCTGGCATCCAGCCAGCTACTTGCTATTTTCTGTGACTTTAATTTTCCTGACTATTACTGTTCTTCAACAGACGGAAACTTTTCCTCCATAGTGAATTAGATATTACATCTGCCTTATGCTCATCTATTTTCCAAACTTTACAGTTCTGCAATTTTCTGTGATTTTCTTTTACCTTGAGTTTTCCTTGTTTCTCAAAGCTCCTAGCACTGTCCTTCCAAATGTTTACATAGAGGCTCAGTTTTACAATCTTTCAACCTAGGTTCTTCCAGTACAGACTCTCCAGAGAACATATATCAGCTTCTTCATCACTTTGGCCTCTCATGACCTGATATTTTCTCAAATCATGTCTTTCTAATTATCCAATGTCATTTCTTAATATATCATATATATATATATATATATATATNTATATATATATGTGTGTGTGTGTGTGTGTGTNTATATATATATATATATAATACCATAAGAATAATATTGTTTATTGCAGTATTGCTCAAAATAGCAAGGTATTATAAACCATATACCTGTGGACATACAGATACTAAAATTTTCATGGTTATAAAGGAATTATTATTGACACAGAAGTGAGTAAGATAAGAATTATAATTAATTTTCTACTTTTCTACTGAGTGAGATTGATGATACTTAGGCATTCTAAAGATGATATTAACATAATTTTCATACATAAACTGTATTTAAGCTTGGAAAGTTTGAAGAAGTTTTGGTGACATTGCTGCCAATTACAGAGACAAACTGCCCACTAGCAAGTCTTCAAATAGAATATAATTATAGAACTCTCTCAGCAGCTAAGATATCTGTTTTAATTTTATCGTGTTCTTTTCCCTATTGTTTAGAGATTGCTCACTTGTGTAGGAAATCATTACAGAAAAGAGAAAGAATGTCAGCAACAGAGAAAACATGTAAGAAATTCATACGAAAATAAGTGGCTTTGGCTTAAAAACACAGGTTAAAAATAAAACAGGTGAAATTTGCCAGGAAGACCCAAGGAATTACCTTGTCTGATCTAAGTAGTAGCAGTGAAGTCAATTATTTCCATGTGTTCTTTGTACTTGAATGCAATACTTAGGTTTGTGTTAAGGATGTTAACATGGAATCAGTGTCATTTGATGAATCCTAGAAAGAGTGATCAAAGTGTGACCAAATTGACTGAGAAACTGTTACTACATAAGAACCCATAGCTACATGCGTGCTGTTATTGCTACATTGTAATGTTGGCACAAACTTATGCCCTTAAGGCTTTGACCATCTGCACATGTTACTTTTCTAACTTCCCCAAGATCCTAATACTTTACTGATCCAAAGAAGCTCTATGGGTTACTACACTTGTATTTAATTTGTAGAAAGCCTTATGCAAGTGAATTCAAGAAAGGTTAAACAGATGTGCAATCATTAAAATAATGTTGAATTCTCCATTTATTGGTAACAGTTTATATGCAAATTTCTTAATTTTAAAATTGTCTTGGTGAAATCCAGGCACCTTGATATGGAAATGGGTGTAATTTGATAACTGTTCTGAATTTCCTTGTTTCCCTCTAAAAGATATTGAGTTATTTTCAAGGTTGGCAAGTTATGTCTCTTTCCCAAACATTAGTAGCTCATTACCATGACAAAAGTCTTCATATTTGGATGAAAACACCCTAAATAGTTTTATTTTCAGTACTGGTGATACATAAAATGTTTTCACAGTGCATTAGTCAAAATCACTTTTTTCTCTTTCCCATTTCTCCTTTCATTCACAGCAGAAGAGGAAGAGAATGAGGATGGATAATGAGAGCATTGTGTCTGAGTTCATCCTCCTGGGGCTCCCCGTTCGAGCAGAGGACCAAGCTGTTTACTCTGCCCTGATTCTGACCATGTACCTGACAACTGTGCTGGGGAACCTGCTCATCATCCTGCTCATCAGGCTGGACTCTCACCTTCACACCCCCATGTACTTCTTCCTCAGTCACTTGGCTTTAACAGATATCTCTTTCTCATCAGTCACAGTTCCAAAGATGCTCGTGAATATGCTGACACACAGTCAATCCATCTCATATACTGGGTGTGTTTCCCAGGTGTATTTTTTCATAGTTTTTGGAAGCATTGATAGCTTTCTTCTGACCTCCATGGCATATGACAGGTATGTGGCCATCTGTCATCCTCTGCATTATACCATCATCATGAATCTGAGCCTCTGTATTCTTCTAGTAGGAATGTCCTGGGTTTTATCTTCAGTCAATGCCCTTGTGCAAACCCTCCTCTTGGCTCGCCTATCTCACTTTAGAAACAATATCATCCCCCACTACTTCTGTGACCTGTCTACTTTGCTGAAGCTGTCCAGCTCAGACACCACAATCAATGATCTCATCATCCTTGTTTTAGGTAATGCAGTCATTACCCTGCCATTCATATGCATTCTTGTCTCTTATGGCTACATTGGTGTCACCATTCTGAAAACTCCCTCCATCAAGGGAATCCGCAAAGCCTTGTCCACATGTGGCTCTCACCTCTGTGTGGTATCCTTGTACTATGGAGCCATCATTGGACTGTATTGTGTCCCCTCATCTAATAACACCAGTGAGAAAAATGCCATTGTGGCTGTGATGTACACAGTTGTCACACCCATGCTGAATCCCTTTATTTATAGTCTAAGGAATCGGGATATGAAAGGAGCACTGAGAAATATCCTTAACAGAACACAATGATCTACCTTCTGCTTCCCCTTAACTGCCTAGGACTCTTGCTTGTTTGACTCACATAGTATCTTCTCTCTGAATGGCCATCTTAAAGATATTTTACTCTGAACTTCTTGCATATATCTTGGACATTACACTTTACCTCTTTTCTTGATCTTGATAATCTTGGGAAAGGGGTTTCCAACATATAAACACATAACTCCTTTCTGCATTTCCCTTTGCATATGATATCTTTCCCCCAAAGTTTTAAAATTCAATGTAACACTCTTCATTTGCATAGCTTTTCGCTTTTGGATCAAAGTCCGTTTTTTTCCTTTCTATCTCATGAAAAACTTCTTTAGATAGGATTATTTTCACTTAAGAATTTGACAGGCAATTTATCTATGTAGATCTAGATGCTCTAGGATGTGCTATGTAGACAAGGTTTGCCTTGAACCAGTAGAGATCAGCCCACCTCTGCCTCCCGAGTGCTGGGATTAGTGGCATGAACCACTATGCACAGCTTGATCTTATTTTTCTTATTTAATTCAGCAATATTTTGAACTTTCAGCTGAGAAGATTAAATAGATACTGTGTCACAAACACATCACCAATGAATTGGTTTTATTTACAGCAGTGTGATGTTCATTAGCTTCACATTGATGTCTTCTGGCTTCCTATGTACACATTGCAGTCACTATTCTGAGACCTCCATCCATGCATGGAATTTTCCAGTCTCTTGTTTATAATACACTTTTCATTTTTATTGACACATGAAGATATACATTTTTATAAGAAGAGATGTTCTGATGCATATATGTGTTGTAAAATGTATGTTGTATAATGAATGTGACTATCTCCTAAATGTTTGAGTATAAGCACTCAGAGTTCATTCCTGTACTACTTTTGTACTATGTACTGCATCATCATCAGTCTTTGTTCCTCCACTATTAAGACAACACCACAGTTCCTTCCTTTGCTTAAATTTCATATACACTACCAGATTTTCCTTCTTCACACATGGTTTGCTCATCATTTTGTAATTTGTTCTTCATTGTTCATTTTATTGTTGCATTATATTCTTAGATTGATATTAACCAAGGCAATTACCTTATTTTTTCTTCCAAACTCAGTGGTCCATTGATATCAAGTAGACAAAATGAGTACAGGTTCTAGGTGGTGAAAAGGGCATTGGAACCCTCTTTGTTTAGGAAGATCAAGTTTATGTGAAGTATAAAATTAGGAAAAACGTGTTTAGAATGGCCTTTTGAATTGTCCTGTAGTTATGTGGCATCAGTCTGTTCTCTATAACGGTAGGGTGCTCAGTGTATAGGCTGGTGGGAATGATATAAATATAATACTTGAATGAAAATGAAAAAAATTAATCCAACTATACTGTGTTCTAAAATGAAATGGGCTCAACATTTAATTGCATAAACACATTGACCTCTGTTTCCATCTGAAATGTTCAAGTTGTGGTTTTGTCCTTGGAAAATCTCCAAAACAAAGGTATTTAGCTTCATTAATGGTAGCCAATTACTCTGGCAGATATTTTGTATCTCATGATTATTATGAAGGAATAGATTCAAGTAGAAAGAACTTAGTTGGTGTTCTGCTGCTACACTAGCTATTTTAGTGAATGTATTTCTCAGACTACTGTATGTGAAGTTGAATCCTTAGACTGGTTTACCACTTGGAAACTTCTGAAATCTAAGCCATTATTCTTGTCACTGAAATGTTAATTCATACTTATAAAAACTAAGATAATGTCTAAAGAAAACAATATACTCATAAAAATGAACCTTAAAATATATGTGCATGTACTTCTGTACCATATACATTATATATAAAATATAATAGAGTCTATATACTATACACCATATCTTATAAATTAAATATATCCATGTATGTGGCATTTTAATGAATACTATTAAAGTACTCATTTAAAAATCACTAGGCTTAAGTTATAGAAACCAATAATATAAGTGCTAAAGTTCCCTTGGTCCCTTGTCAGTTATATATTCTTTACACTTGAAGATAGTGTCTTAACTATTTCTTTCTTATTACTGTTTAGTGATTATATGAAATGATTTTTTTTATTTCTTTGTTTCTGAGTCAATGTCTCACCAAATGGCCTTGGACACAGGTGTGGAAATCCATGAACACCACAGTCACTGAGACTAGGCTGAATCTTTATTTCATAGAGATCATATTGTAGTTCATGTAGGCAGGCTAGTCTTTAGTTCATAGAGATTAAAGATATCCACCAGTATACCTGCCTCAAAGTGATGAGTTTTAATTATCTTTGTAATATATATAATGTTGATTGAGGATATTGACTTCCTGTGTTACACTTTCTTCTGTTTACTCATGACTCTCCTAAATATTCTCTCTTTTTCTTTCATGTCCTTGTGAAGCTTGTCTTTGGAAGTCTGGGCCATCTAAAACAATAATCACCAATTCTCTACATATCCTATAAGTGACATCATTTCATTGTCTATTAATGAAGATTTCATTATTTTTTCTTTCATTAAAAAATAATTTGAATTTATTCTTTGAATATTTCATACATGTTTGCAATGTGCTTTGATCATACCAGCCTCCCACTACCTACCTCTAATACCTGTAGGGAAGAAGTTAACATGTCTCTATCACAAAGTCCCATCAATATTGCTCATGTTTACAAGGGTGTGGGACCATCTACAGTGACCTGGGGAACTTATCAGTGGCAGGAATTGCAAAGAAACATGACCCTTCCTCATTAGGAATCATGTGCCTATAGCTACTGTAACAGGGGTGGGACTTCTAGCACCCCTTCCTTTTCTATACTGGGATGCTAACTGGATTGATCTTGTATGAGCCTTGTACAGATAAGGTAACCATAGCGACTGCGCAAAAGCCGTGTGGAATCTAGAAGACAGCATTCCATAACTTTCTCCTTCTTCCTCTGGTTCTTTTATCACTTCTCCCCTTTTGTGATAATCCCTATGTCCAAGTTGAGAAAACTTTGATATAGATACACATTTATAGCTGAGCTCTCAAACTCATTCTCAGGACTTGGGGCTGTTATAAGACTCTGCATTAACCATTACACTGAAGAGAAATTCTTTGCTCAAGGGTGAGAGCTGAATAAATCTAAGGGTATAAATATAAATATTTAGAAAGCAGTTTGATTAAATGACCATTTAAAAACAACAATAGAACATTGTCTCTTAAGTCCCATGAGCTCCTCTGATATGGGTTTTTTGAATTTACATTACCATGCATAGAATCCCACTTGTAGAATGTATTAGTTATTTGTATATTACAAAGTATTTAAATTCTTGATATTATGGGGTGGGACAGTCAACATTAGAAGCAACACATTCTTCTTGGACTACATAGTGCTCTTCTGGCCATATCAAGGTATAAAATGAATTTAGTTCAACTTACAAATATACCAATCATCTTTAACAGTCCTAACACTGTTTTAAAGTCCCAAGTCTCCTCTTAGACTCAAGGTAATTCCTTCCTTGAATCTCCTTGTAAAATCAGAGGCAAATTAAAAACTTGCAATGAACCATGGCACATACTATATACCATTCCAAAAAGGAGAGATGGATACATAGTAAGGATATACTAGACCAAAACAAGATGTAAACCCACTAGAAAACTCCAGATCCTATAGCTTTATGTTGGGTGTCAAGGGGTTTAGATGGTTTTGCCCATCCAGCTTTGCTGCCTGGATCATAGACCTCTCTCATTGGCTATATATTCTCTGATTGCAGGTACCATTGACAGATATCCTGTGGCATTAATATTATCAAAAATTTGGGGTCTTTACTGCCCAGGCTTCAATTTCACAGCTATACCCAGTGGCCTATCAGGGTCCCTTCACAGGGACTCCACTGTAATATACTGGCTGGCCTCAATGTCTCTATGAAACTGTAGAAAAGGATTCCATGGTCCCTTCATTCCTACATCCTTGCCAAGTAGATGACATTGCCAAGTTTGCCAGTTTGGTACAGATTATGTCCCACTTGAGGCATATTTGTAGAGGATTCTTTTTGTTGTTGAGCAGAAAAGCCCTTCTGCCTTTTAACTCACAGGTGGAAGAGTACCTGCGTGAGGTCTTATTCCATGGGCACACATCTATTTATTTCAGTGCGAATCAGAACTCCCATTAATAACAATTCCAAATTAACAGTTTCAGTATTTCTTCCAACACCAGCCTTTAGCTGTAACACAATGCTACCTAATGTATTTCCTTTTCCTACTGCACCTTTTGTGTGTCAGCCTGCCCCATTCATTCTCTTTCATTGTAAATCTGCATAAGAGTAATTGTGTGTTCGTACACAGCAGCATTAATTTTACAGTGTCTTGAAATCTTCCCTGCCAGGGACTCAGGCTGGTCTACTCCAGAGAGTAGAGGCTTCAGAAGAAGCAGAGCAGCTTGACAGGGTCCTATAGGCCTATATCTGCAGCCAGGAGGTGGAGCTGATCCTCAGATCTTTGTGCACCTTCCCTGCCAGAAGAGAGCTTGCCTCTAGGTAGTGCTCTAACCCCAGCAATCAGGTGAGATTGCCATTTTCTCTCAGGGAAATTTCTAAGGTGGGTCCACTCAGGAAAACATGGGCCTCAGGAGCAGCAGAGCAGCTTGGAGACTGTCTTTTGGGCCTACATCTGCAGCCAGGAGGTGGAGCTGTTCCTCAGCCCTCTGTGCACTGGTCTTGCCAGGAGAGACCTGGTCTCTGAGGAGTGCTGACACAGGCCTACAGACTCACAGGAGAAACAAGATCCAGCCAGAAACATCAAGAATGTCTAACACCAGAGATTACCAGATGATGAAAGACAAATGTAAGAATATTACCAACAGAAACGAAGATGACTTGGCATCACCAGAACCTAGTACTCAAACCACAGTGAGTCCTGGATACCCCAACACACTGGAAAAGCAAGATTCAGATTTAAAACCATACCTCATGATGCTGGTAGGGGATTTTAAGAAGGACATGAATAATTCCCTTAAAGAAATACAGAAAACACAGCTAAAGAGGAAACACAAAAATCCCTTAAAGAATTACAGGAGAACACAGGTAAACAGGTAGAAGCCCTTAAAGAAGATACACAAAAATCCCTTAAAGAATTACAGGAAAACACAACCAAACAGGTGAAGGAATTGAACAAAACCATCCAGGATCTGAACATGGAAATAGAAACAATAAAGAAATCACAAAGTGAGACAACTCTGGAGATAGAAATCCTAGGAAAGAAATCAGGAAACATAGATGCAAGCATCAGCAACAGAATACAAGAGATGGACAAGAGAATCTCAGGTGCAGAAGATTCCATAAAAACATGGACACAACAATAAAAGAAAATGAAAAATGCTAAAGGATCCTAACTCAAAATATCCAGGAAATCCAGAACACAATGAGAAGACCAAACCTAAGGATAATAGGTATAGATGAGAATAAAGATTTTCAACTTAAAGGGCCAGTAAATATCTTCAACAAAATTATAGAAGAAAACTTCCCAAACCTAAAGAAAGAGATGTCCATGAACATAAAAGAAGCCTACAAAACTCCAGACTGGACCAAAAAAGAACTTTCTCCCTTCCTATAATAATCAAAGCACCAAATGCGCTAAATAAAGAAAGAATCTTAAGAGTAGTAAGGGAAAAAGGTCAAGTAACATATAAAGGCAGACCTATAGAATTACACCAGACTTCTCACCTGAGACTATGAAAGCCAGAAGATCCTGGACAGATGTGATACAGACCCTAAGAGAACACAAATGCCAGCCCAGGCTACTATACCCAGCAAAACTCTCAATTACCATAGATGGAGAAACCAAAGTATTNCATGACAAAACCAAATTNACACAATATNTTNNCACAAATCCAGCCCTTCAAAGGATAATAAAGGGAAAACTCCAACACAAGGAGAGAAATAATGCCCTAGAAAAGGCAAGAAAGAAACCTTTCACCAAACCTAAATAAAGAACCAAAAGAACACAATCCCAACTCTAACAACAAAAATAACAGGAAGCAACAATTAGTATAAATGAACTCACTTCCCCAATAAAAAGACATAGACTAACAGACTCTCAACATACACAGGACCCAAAATTTTGCTGCATACAGGAAACCCACCTCAGAGACAAAGACAGACACTAGCTCAGACTAAAAGGTTGAAAAACAATTTTCCAAGCAAATGGTCCCAAGAATCGATCTGGAGTAGCTATTCTAATATGGAATAAAATCGACTTTCAACCTAAAGTTATCAAAAAAGACGAGGGAAACTTCATACTCACCAAAGTTAAAATCTACCAAGATGAACTCCAAGATGAGCATATAATATTATGCTAATACTATATGGTTATTATTACTTTAGATCTGTAGTACAGCTTGAGATCAGTGAGAGTGATACCAATGGAAGTACTTTTATTTTACAGAAAGGATTGTTTTATCTATCCTGAGTTTCTTGTTTCTCTGTATGAAGTTGAGTATTATTCTTTGAAGGTCTGTAAGCAATTGTTGATGAGAAATCTTGATGGGAATTGTGTTGAATCTGCAGATTGCTTTCGATAAGATGGCCATCTTTAGTATGTTGTTCCTACTGATCCATGAGCATGGTACATCTGTCTGTCTTCTGATATCATCTTCAATTTTATCCTTCAGAGAATTAAAGTTGCTGTTATGGAGGTCTTTCACTTGCTTGATTAGAGTTTCCACAAGACATTTCATATTACTTTTGGATATTTTGAGTGGTGCTCTTTACCTTATTTCCTTTTTTAAAAATTATTTTTCTTTTATTATTATTTTCTTTATTTACATTTCAAATGCTATCCTGAAAGTTCCCTATCCCCCCTGCCCCTGCCCCTGCTCCCCTACCCACCCACTCCCACTACTTGGCCTTGGCCTTCCCCTGTGATGGGTCATATAAAGTTTACAAGACCAAGGGACCTCTCTTCCCAATGATGGCCAATTAGGCCATCTTCTGCTACATATGCATCTAGAGACACGAGCTCAGGGGGTACTGGCTAGTTAATATTGTTGTTCCACCTATAGGGTTGCAGCCCCCTTCAGGTCCTTGGGTACTTTCTCTAGCTCCTCCACTGGGGGCCCTGTGTTCCATCCACTTCTGTGAGCATCCACTTCTGTGTTTGCCAGGCACTGGCATAGCCTCACAAGAGGGCGCTATATCAGGGTCTCTTCAGCAGAATCTTGCTGGCATGTGCAATAGCATCTGGGTTTGGTGCCCGATGATAGGATGGATCCCCAGAAGATTTATTTATTATTATATCTAAGTACACTGTAGCTGTCTTCAGACACACCAGAAGACTCATTACAGATGGTTGTGAGCCACCATGTGGTTTCTGGGATTTGAACTCAGAACCTTCCTAAGAGTAGTCAGTGCTCTTAACTGCTGAGCCATCTCTCCAGCTCCCTTCTTTTTCTCTTTTTTCAAGATAAGGTTTCTCTGTGTAGACTTGACTATTCATGGATGTCCTCAAACTCACAACAATCAACCTACCTCTACCTGGCAAATCCTACTATTTCACTGGTTTAGAGAGGAGAATGCAGAGTCCATAGCCTATTATACCTTTCAGAAGATCACTTGCCACTACATGTCAGACTGGAATTGGAAAGTGGGGATTAGGATGAATATTGTGGTTCTTGGTTTCCTTTCTAGGTACCAGAGCACTGGCAGTGCATTGCCTGTACCAGAAGTCAGGAATGGAATGGGAGAAGGACACTATATACCCTACATAAAGGGGAGAAGTAGGCCCAAGATGAGCAGGACACATTCCAATGGGGAGCAAGTGCCAAGTACTAGAGAGACAGGAAAAGAGAATAGCCTTCAGAAGTCTTAGTGTCATGACTCATTTAAAGGAGTTTCTTGGGAAAGTTTGGGTATTCATTTTCTTTTTGTTGTTTCTTCTTTTTGCACAAGTACTTAAATCATGACCAATAATAACCAACAAATACTCAACAACCCACAGTGAATAACCAAATACAATCAATCCCACCTTTCAGGCACTAGCATTTCTATACCTTCTAGGTAGTCCTTAGAATCCCAAAGTTACACAATAAGAGAAACTACCATGCCATTTCTAGAGCATGAGGCATAGTCAGCTGCAGTGGACAATCTGAAGTAGACCCATATCTCAAACCTGGGAATAAAACAAATTATTTTTAATGATATTTCTTTGTTTTTAAAAGAAATCAAAACTCCAGGGGTAACTGAAGTCTGGATATAACGAATATAGAAATTACATTAGGCAGAGCTGTAACTCAAGAGAATATCATGCAGGGGTCACAGAAAAGAACTCTGGGCTTTGCCCAGAGGGGCTGCAGGTAGGCATGGAATTGAGGCAAAAGTCTCATTTAGTGGTCCCTAATGGCCACAGGTCTCCAGGATTTCAGGTAAAGGTGTGGACTGGAAGATGGAGTGCAGAGGGTACTCAGCAGACCTCATGACTGCTGGCCTAGTCAGAAGACCCATCTGCCAGAGGACAGGGGCATGGGGGAATCTTGCCTGCTTGTCTAGGATCTCCACAGGCCTCTAGAGAAGCAGGCAGATCTGTGGCTCAGGAAATGGAGTGAAGAGGGGACAGGACAGAATTCAATGCTGTTTTATTGTTGCTGTTTTTGTTTTTGTTTTTACTTTTTATATGGTGGATTGCATTGACAGATTTTCAGATGTTGAGACAGTCCTCCATTTTTGGGATGAAGACTACTTGAACATGTTGGATGATATTTTTGATGTTTTTTTGGATTCAGTTTGCTGCTATTTTGTTGATTATTTCTCCATCAATGTTAATGAGAGAAATTGGCCTGAAATACTTTTATTGTTGTTGAATCTTTGTATGGTTTTGGGTATTAGGGTAAATATGGCCTCATAAAAATGAAGTTGGTGATGTTTCTTCTGTTTCTATTTCACTGAAAAATTTGAGGAGTATTGTTATAAGCTGTTCTTTATAAGTCTGTTAGAATTCTGCCTTCGACTCATCTGAGCCTGGATATTTTTATTGGTTGGGAGTCTTTTAATGCCTGCTTCCATTTATTAAGGATTTTATTTATTAGGGATTATAAGAATTATTTGAACCATTTATTTGACCTTGATTAAAATTTGGTAAGCTCTATCTATTGAGAAAATTATCCATTTTAGATTTTCCCATTTTGTGGAGTACATGTTTTTAAAGTATGACCTAACAATTCTTTGTATTTCCTCAGTGTCTGTTATATGTCCCCATTTTCATTTTTAATTTTGTTAATATGGGTATTCTCTCTGTCTTTTTGTTGTTTTGGATAAGTGTTTGTAAGTAGAATCTGTTACTCTAGCTTGGGATGCATTGTCTGGACTCAATGGGAATGGATGTGCTTCTTCAAATCATACAGTCAATTCAAATTGAAAACTAATAGCTCCAAAGCAATACTTTTTAATTAGATATTTTCTTCATTTACATTTCAAATGCTACCCCCTTTCCTATTTTCCTCTCCAAAAGTCCCCTATACCCTCCTCCCTGCCCTACTCCCCAACCCACCCACTCCCACTTTGGGACCCTGGCATTCCCCTGTACTGGGGCATATAATCTTCCCAAGACCAAGGGCCTCTCCTCCCATTGATGGCCAACTAGGCCATCCTCTGCTACATATTCAGCTAGAGACACCAACTCTGGGGGTACTGGTTAGTTCATATTGTTGCTCCTACTATTGGGTTGCAGACCCCTTTAGCCCCTTGGGTACTTTATCTAGTTCCTTCATTGGAAGCCCTGTGTTCCTTCTGATAGATGACTGTGAGCATCCACTTTTGTATTTTCCAGGCACTGGCATAGTCTCACAAGAGACAGCTATATCAGGGTTCTGTCAGCAAAATCTCGTTGGCATATGCAATAGTGTCTGGGTTTGGTGGTGGTTAATTGGATGGCTCCCCAGGTGAGGCAGTCTCTGGATGGTCCTTCCTTCCTTCTCAGCTTTGAACTTTGTCTCTGTAACTCCTTCCATGGGTATTTTTTCCATTTTTTATTAGGTATTTACTTCATTTACGTTTCAAATGCTATCCTGAAAGTCCCCTATGCCCTCCACCCTCAGCTCCACTACACACCCACTCCCACTTCGTGGCACTGGTGTTCCCCTGTACTGGGGTATATAAAGTTTGCAAGACCAAGGGGCCTCTCTTCCCAATGATGGCTAATTAGGCCATCTTCTGCTACATATGCAGCTAAAGACACGAGCTCAGGGGGTACTGGATAGTTCATATTGTTGTTCGGTTGCAGACCCCATCAGCTCCTTGGGTACTTTCTCTAGCTCCTACATCAGGGGCCCTGTGTTCAATCCAATAGCTGACTGTGACCAACCACTTCTGTGTTTTCAGGCACTGGCATAGCCTCACAAGAGACAGCTATATCAGAGTCCTTTCTGCAAAATATTGCTGGCATACGCAATAGTGTCTGAGTTTGGTGGCTGATTATGGGATGGACCCCTGGGTGAGGCAGTCTCTGGATGGTCCATTCTTTCGCCTTAGCTCCAAACTTTGTCTCTGTAACTCCTTCCCTGGGTGTTTTGTTCCCAATTCTAAGAAGNGNNGAAGTGTCCACACTTTGGTCTTCATTCTTTTTGAGTTTCATGTGTTTTACAAATTGTATCTTGGGTATTCTAAGTTTCTAGGCTAATATCCACTTATCAGTG
>NW_018391703.1:18743-33791 GCF_900095145.1 Mus pahari
ACAATTGCTCTGTAGTACAGCTTTAGGTCCGGCATGGTGATTTCCCCAGACATTCTTTTATCACTGAGAAAAGTTTTTGCTATCCTAGGGTTTTTGTTATTCCAGATGAATTGCAAATAGTCCTTTCTAATTCATTGAATAATTGAGTTCGAATTTTGATAGGGATTGCATTAAATCTGTAGCTTTCTTTTGGCAGGATAGCCATTTTCATTATGTTGATCCTGCCAATCCATTAGCATGGGATATCTTTCCATCTTCTGAGATTTTCTTTGATCTTCTTCATTCTCTTTCTTCAGAGACTTGAATTTCTTATCATACAGATCTTTCCCTCCTTTAGTTATAGTTACACCAATGTATTTTATATTATTTGCGACTATTGTGAAGGGTGTTGTTTTCCTAATTTCTTTCTCTGCCTGTTTATCCTTTGTGCAGAGAAAAGCCACTGATTTGTTTGAGTTAATTTTATATCCAACTACTGCACTGAAGCTGTTTGGCAGGTTTAGGAGTTCTCTGGTGGAATTTTTAGGGTCACTTATATATAATATCATATTATTTGCAAATATTTATATTTTGACTTCTTCCTTTCCAGTTTGTATCCCCTTGACCTCCGTTTGTTGTCTAATTGCTCTGGTTAGGACTTCAAGTACTATATTGAATAGGAAGGGAGAAAGTGGGCAGCTTTGTCTAGTCCCTGATTTTAGTGATATTGATTCCAGCTTCTCTCCATTTACTTTGATGTTGGCTAATGGATTTTTGTAGATTGCTTTTATTATCTTTAGGTATGGGCCTTGAATTCCTGATCTTTCCAAGACTTTTATCATGAATGGGTGTTGGATTTTGTCAAATGTTTTCTCAGCATCTAACGAGACCTTCATGTGGTTTTTGTCTTTGAATTTGTTTATATAGTGGATTACACTGATGGATTTCCTTATATTAAACCATCCCTGCATCCCTGGAATGAAGTATACATGGACATGATGGATGATTGTTTTGATGTGTTCTTGGATTCGGTTTGCGAGAATTTTATTGTGTATTTTTGCATAGATATTGATAAGGGAAATTGGTCTGAAGTTCTCTTTCTTTGTAGAGTCTTTATGTGGTATAGGAATCAGAGTAATTGTGGCTTCATAGAATGAATTGGGTAAAGAACCTTCTTCTTTTAATTTGTGGAATAATTTCAGAAGAAGTGGAATTTGGTCTTCTTTGAAAGTCTGATAAAACTCTGCACTAAACCCACCTGCTCCTGGGCTTTTTTTGGTTGGGAGAGTATTAGTGACTGCTTCTATTTCTTTAGGGGATATAGGACTGTTTAGGTCATTAATCTGATCCTGCTTTAACTTTGGTACCTGGTATCTCTCTAGAAATTTGTCCATTTTATCCAGGCTTTCCAGTTTTGTTGAGTACAGCCTTTTGTAGAAGGATTTGATGGTGTTTTGGATTTCCTCGGGATCTGTTGTTATGTCTCCTTTTCATTTTTGATTTTCTTTATAAGTATGCTGTTCCTGTGTCCTCTAGGGAGTCTGGCTAAAGTTTATCTGTCTTGTTGATTTTCTCAAAGAACCAGCTCCTAGTTTGGGCTAGTCTTTGAATAGTTATTTTTGTTTCCACATCATTGATTTTGCCCCTGAATTTGATTATTTCCCGCTGACTACTCCTCTTAGGAGAATTTGCTTCCTTTTGTTCTAGAGCTTTTATTTTAGGTGTGCTGTCAAGCTGCTCATGTATGCTCTCTCTAGTTTCTTTTTGGAGGTACTCAGAATTATGAGTTTTCTCTCAGGAATGCTTTCATTGTGTCCCATAAGTTTGGGTATGTTGTGGCTTCATTTTCATTAAACTCTAAAAAGTCTTTAATTTCTTTCTTTATTTCTGCCTTGACCAAGTTATCATTGAGGAGAGTGTTGTTCAATTTCCAAGTGAATGTTGGCTTTGTATTATTTATGTTGTTATTCAAAATCAGCCTTAGTCCATGGTGGTCTGATAGGATGCATGGGACAATTTCAATATTTTTGTATCTGTTGAGGCCAGTTTTGTGACCAATTATGTGGTCAGTTTTGGAGAAGGTGCCATGAGGTGCTGAGAAGAAGGTATATCCTTTTGTTTTAGCATAAAATGTTCTGTAGATACTGTTAAATCAATTTGTTTCATAACTTCCTTTAGTTTCAATGTTTCTCTGTGTAGTTTCTGTTTCCAGGATCTGTCCATTGATGAGAGTGGGGTGATGAAGTCTCCGACTATTATTTTGTGAGTTGTAATGTGTGCTTTGATCTTTACTAATGTTTCTTTAATGAATGTGACTGCCCTTACATTAGGAGTATAGATATTCAGAATTGAGAGTTCATCTTGGAAGATTTTACCTTTGATGAGTATGAAGTGCCCCTCCTTGTCTTTTTTGATAACTTTGGGTTGGAAGTTATTTTTTTTTTCAATGTTAGAATGGCTACTCCATCTTGTTTCTTCAGACCATTGGCTTGGAAATTTGTTTTCCATCCTTTCACTCTGAGATTGTGTCTGTCTTTTTCCCTGAGATGGGTTTCCTGTAAGCAGCAAAATGTTGGATCCTGTTTGTGTAGCCAGTCTGTAAGTCTATGTCTTTTTAATTGGGGAATTGAGTCCATTGATATTAAGGGATATTAAGGAAAAGTAATTGTTGCTTCCTGTCACTTTTGTTGTTAGAGTTGGGATTCTGTTCTTCTGGCTGTCTTTTACGTTTGTTGAAGGATTACTTTCTTGTTTTTTTCTAGGGCGTAATTTCTGTCCTTGTATTGGTATTTTCCCGTTATTATCCTTTGAAGGGCTGGATTCATGGAAAGATATTGTGTGAATTTGGTTTTGTCATGGAATACTTTGGTTTCTCCATCTATGGTAATTGAGAGTTTGTTGGTTATAGAAGCTTGGGCTGGCATTTGTATTCTTTTAGGGTCAGTATAACATCTGTCCAGGATTGTCTTGCTTTCATTGTCTCTGGTGAGAAGTCTGGAGTAATTCTAATAGGTCTGCCTTTATANATTACTTTACCTTTTTCCCTTACTGCTTTTAATATTCTGTCTTTATTTATTGCATTTGTTGTTCTGATTATTATGTGTCGGGAGGAATTTCTTTTCTGGTCCAGTCTATTTGGGGTTCTGTACACTTCTTGAATGATCATGGGCATCTCTTTCTTTAGGTATGGGAAGTTTTCTTCTATAATTTTGTCGAAGATATTTGCTGACCCTTTAAGTTGAAAAATCTTCATTCTCATCTACTCCTATTATCTGTAGGTTTGGTCTTCTCATTGTGTCCTGTATTTCCTGGATGATTTGAGTTAGGATCTTTTTGCACTTGGCATTTTCTTTGATTGTATTGTCCATGTTCCCTATGGAATCTTCTGCATCTGAGATTCTCTCTTCCATCTCTTGTATTCTGTTGCTGATGCTCAGTTCTGTGGTTCCTGATTTCTTTCCTAGGGTTTCTATCTCCAGAGATGTCTCCCTTTGGGTTTTCTTTATTGTTTCTATTTCCATTTTTAGATTCCGGATGATTTTGTTCAGTTCCATCTCCTGTTTGGTAGTATTTTCCTGTAACTCTCTGTGGGATTTTCGTGTTTCCATCTTAAAGGCTTCTAGCTGTTTACCTGTGTTTTCCTGTATTTCCTTCTTAAAGTCCTCCATCATCATNANAAGTGACTTTAGATCCATGTCTTGCTTTTCTGGTGTGATGGTGTATCCAGGACTTGCTATGGTGGGAGAGTTTGGTTTTGATGATGCCAAGTATCCTTGGTTTCTGTTGCTTCTGTTCTCATGCTTGCCTCCTCTCATCTGATTATCCCAAGTGCTTGCTGCCCTCAATGTACCTGATTGGAGCCTATTCTTCCTATAATCCCAGTTGATTCAGGACTCCTCAGAGTCCAGCTTTCTCTGTGATCCTTTGATTGTGGACTCCTGTGAACCTGAGATTCTGGGTGTGTCAGAATTCTTGGCAGTCAAGCTCCTCTGAGACTCTGAAATACTGGTGTGACCCAGCTCCTGTTATCCTGGGATCCCGTTGTCCTACGACCCTCAGACTGTTAAAGTGCCTGGAAGTGGTGTCTCCTTTGAAGACTGTTGCTGTTTGGTCTGTTGGAAACCAAGGTAAACGAGAACTGATCAAAGGGATCCCAAGCCTCTGGTCAGGAAGGGCTCTGGTGTCCTTGTTCCTGCTGTCACAGGCCTGTCATAGTTGGATTGGAGCAGATATTGTGTTCCACTTACCAGTGATCCTAAGATTGTGTGGGGAGTCCTCTAGGGATCATGGGGGTGTCTCCTGACTCCATGCCCTAGGTGACCCAGTGCTGGCACTGACTAAAAGGAACTTGTGTCCATTTCCAGGCCAGTTCTCTGCTTCCCTACTGCTGTCTCAGGACCCGCATGTGATTGGATTGGAGCAGATGTTGTGTTCCACTCTCCAGTAACCCTAAGATCATGCAGGGAGTCCTCTAGGGACCCTGGGGTGTCTGCCTATTCTGTGCCTTAGGTGACCTGATGCTGGCACTGACCAGAAGGCTCTATGAATGTTTTGTTCCTCCATTCTAAGAAGGAACAAAGTATCCACTCTTTGGTCTTCCTTCTTCTTGAGTTTCATGTGTTTTGCAAATTGTATCTTGGGTATTCTAATTTTCTAGGCTAATGTCCACTTATCAGTGAGTGCACATCATGTATGCTCTTTTGTGATTGAGCTACCTCACTCAGGATGATATCCTCCACATCCATCCCTTTGCCTAAGAATTTCAAAAATTCATTATTTTCAATAGGTTAGTAGTACTTTATTGTGTAAATATACTACTTTTATCTGTATCCATTCCTCTGTTGAGAGACATTTCCAGTTTCTGGCTATTATAAATAAGGCTGCTGTGAACATAGTGGAGCATGAGTCTTTATTACAAGTTTGAACATCTTCTGGGTATATGCCCAGGAGAGGTATTACTGGATCATCTGGTAGTACTATGTCCAATTTTATGAGGAACTGCCAAACTAATTTCCAGAGTGATTGTACCAGCTTGCAATTCCACCAGCATTGAAGGATTGTTACTTTTTCTCCACATCCTCGCCAGCATCTGCTGTCACCTGAATTTTTTATTTTAGCCATTCTGACTGGTTTGAGGTGGAATCTCAGAGTTGTTTTGATTTATATTTCCCTGATGGTTAAGAATGTTGAATATTTTTTCAGATGCTTCTCAGCCATTTGGTATTCCTCAATTGAGAATTCTTGCTACAAAGCAATACTAACCATCACTTTGTACCACTGACATAGAAGCAGAGTCATTGATTTCTGATAAAGAATTAATGGTCCAGAGGAAACCCTAATAATACACCCAAATCCCACATACAAATGAACAGAGTAGTGTGCTATTCTCTTACGTAGATATCCTCAGGTTTACTGAGCATTTCCTTGCAAAGACTGTATCCCCAGATGTGTATACAGTACCAGGAGGTGTTTGTTAATCCCAAAAGACTAATAATGAGCTGATTCAATGCAATTAGACAGTGGTCATTATTCACAAGGTCAAACAGAATGTTTGACTGCTTCAGAGGGGTCAGCATAAAAACAGCATATGCGCATAGCCCTCCCTGTTTCAGAAACAGGAGTTCTACTCCCCTCCTATTTTGGAGTAGTTCCTCTGCCAGGGAGCCCAGAGAATCATGGGAGAGACCCCTTTTTCTAATCTCTCTATATCAGTGTTTATGGCTTCTCTTTCAAATGTTTGTTTTGTAGCACCAAGAATGCTACCCTAGCTCCTTTGCCATCTATGCCTAATCCAATGAGAACTGCCAGAGTTACAGCCAAAATTCAATCCCACTTGTCTCTTGTGGGGACTAAACACAACTTTCATCTAGGAAATCTAGGACTTGCTTTTGTCTGTGTGATAGATGATCCCAGGTACCAACTGGACAAGTTTACAGAATCCTTTGTCTTTATGTAGTATTTTCCTGTGGATACATGGGGTAAGCCCTGCAGTGCATGTCCCCTAGGCATTGGTGTGTGGTAATAGGTATTTATCATTATCTGGGTTTATTTTGTAGGTCTGGTTCAAAAGGTTGCTTTAGGTCCAAGGGACTGTCCCTATACATGTGCCCTGACCTTCTATGGATTGTAAGGTCAATTTAGCCTCATCTTGTTGCCATCTACACTCATTGGAGTTCTCAGTTTTAGTTAAATTTCTGCTTAGGGTTATGAGTTCAAAGTAGGGTGGTCTTACCTCATAGCACATCTAGCATGACTCTGTTAACTCAGCCCTGGAGGTATGGGCAAACTGAAAGGACTAAACCATCATATTCAAGATGGGGTCAAGGCTCTCATTATGCAGTCTTTGTGTTTTCCTGGTGGCTTATGTTGGAGTCTCATTTGGGAAGGATGGGCATAGGCCCTGGGGTAGGATTAGCATCCAGACCCACAGAGATGTTGTTATTGGGGCTTTAGCCAGCAGGATGTTGGGACTAAGAGCAATTGGGGGTATCTGAACATAGAGTCAGTTGGTGAACAGGACTCCAGGATCTTTACCAGTAACATAAAGTCTGAGTCCCCAAGTCTTATTGCTGGTACTCCGTTTGTCCTTCCTACCATCATCTGAGAGTCTAATAATAAGCAGATTGCATTTCTCCCCACAGCCTCAGGTACTGAGCTTAGTCATGGTGATGAGGTCCTTATTAGGAAGCTTCCAGTGTATCCATTAGCATCCCCAGGCAGCACAGAAGACCTCAGGTCCACCTCATTTATTGTGTTGGTTATGGCTCTTGAGATGTCCCAAGCAAACATAAAAGGCTTGGTGTTTAGTATCTCATCACACCAAAGTGTGTAAACTGGCAGGTATTACTGACACATTGCTCTAGAGAAGTGGAGAAAGTCCCATTCCTTACCTACCATATCACAGAGGTCAACGCAGATATTAGGGAACCACAAGTACCTGGGGGGTATAACCCAGGAAGTGGAGTTGACAATCTTCTCTGTGACCATATTGATGAGGGCCCAGGTAGGATTAAGGGGCTGATGGGGGGGTGGTGGGTTCTGCAGTACATTCAATGAGGAGGTTTATCAGGATCTCTGTAACTTGAGTTTGAGAGGTCTGGAAAAGTACTTGATAGACCTCCATTTTGTCTCCACTGATCTGGGTTGCTCTCAACTGCAAATGGGTCTATAATTCAAGTGTGAGTTAGGTGAATTCACACTACGAAACCATCAACCTTCAGGGTGATATGCACAGTCATAAGGATGAAATAGGGGCCTTTCCAGTGAGACTCTACTGTTCCCTGGGGGTGTCTCTTGACTAGGACTCAATCTCCAGGCTGGAATTGGTGGGGCTACAGAGGTTGACCTGTTTCACAGACAGCACAAAGCTTAGCCAGATATGTTTGTGTACTCATTGGACACCGTTGGTTATTAATCATCTAATAATTGGCAATTGTCTACTTCAGGAACAAACTCTGCCTGTAGGGTGGGGAAAATGGAGGGAGGTGAACCATACACAATTTCAAAAGTGGTGAGTCCCATCTAGTATGGGGAGTTCCATACTCTATAAAGAGTGAAAGGGAGGAGTCACCCAGTCACCATCAGTCTCTAAGGTCAGTTAGTTAAGGACTCTTAGGATTCTATTCATCCTGTCTACCTATCCTGAACTCTGGGGTCTATAAGCACAATGAAGGTTACAATCAATCTCCAGAATATTAGCTAAACCCTGACTTACCTGGGACATAAATGCAGGTCCTTTGTCTGACCCTATAAGCTTAGCAAAACCAAACCTTGGAAGGATTTCTTCTAGTAGTTTCATTGCTACCGTTGGAGCAGTCTCATGCTTAGTTAGGAAAGCCTTAGTTCATCCTGAAAAACTATCTATAAAAAACAGTAAATATCTATCCCACTTTTCCTGGTTTTACCTCCATGAAGTTTGTTTCCCAATAGACCCCTGACTTGGTGCCCTATATCAAGTATCAGAGGTTTTTTTCACTGCCAACCACATTAGTCAATTGACAGGCCTTATAATTCTTGACAATTCTAGCTATTTTCAAATTGGCATCTCTAATTATGATGTGAGACTGGCAAGCTAAGTCCTGCATTATTCAGGAACCATGTGTGATGAATGATGGATGATTTTCTGTACATGTAGACCCATTTTCTTTGTCATAATTAGTTGCAGTCTGCTGTCCTCCAACATACCTTATGACATAGAGACACGGGCATATTTCTGGCCCAGATTATATCTTCTGTAGTATAATTAGGCTGAACAGGGAGCATGAGGTCTCCATGTTCTAGGGTAAACAAGGGCATGAGGGGCCCAGTTTCTAGGGCCAAATTACTGGCTGCTTCATCTGCCTTGTTGTTGCCCTCTGAGTTGGGGTCTCTTTCTTTTGGATGCTCCTGACAATGGACAATAGTCATCTGTTTATTCCCCTATAGGGCCCTTAGTAGGGAGGAGGATTTCCTCTTATAAAAATTGGAAAAAGTTAAAGAAAAAAGAATGCCTCTCTCCCTATAAGTAGCCCCATAGATATGAGTGGTATCAAACGCATACTGGCTATCCATGTAGATATTAAGTCTCTTGTCTTTTGCCAACTCTAACGCCTTGGTTAGAGCTATTAGTTCAGCTTTCTGGACTGATGTTCCAGTTGGGAGTGACATTTCCCATATGATATCAGTGTTTTAGACTATTGCTGCCCCAGAATACCTCTGTCAATCTTGAATGACGGCATTACCATCAGTGAACAATGTTGTCTAAGCATCCATCAAAGGTCTGGTCCCCCAGATGTGGGCCAGGATTTCTGAGCACTCATGCAACTGCACTCTGAGATCTTGATCAGGCAGCAGTGTAGCTGTGTTTAGGCAGTTGGGGCCTGAAGTGTTAGCCTAGATGGGTTTAAGAGGAAAGAGTGGTAATGAGTCATTCTGGTGTTGATGAACTATCAGTTGAGGGTTTTTGTTTGAGTACCCCTCCAGTAGCATGAGAAGTAGTGATGGTCAGCCTCTGGACCAATGACAATTTGTCAGCATCCTTGACCAGGAAGGTCACTGTAGCACTGATGCATAAGCAAGGGGGCAAGATCTGGCCACTGGGTCTAATTTCTTTGAGAGAAAAGCTATTGGTCATTGCCAGGCTCCAAAAGTCTGTATCAATACCCCTTTTGCTACCCCAGATCCCTTGTCCACAAAGAGGTGAAAGGACTTAGTCACATCTGGCAACTCCAAGGTAGGTGCAGAAATTAAGGACTTTTTTAAGGTGTTGAAGGCTTTCTGATGCTGCTCTGTCTCCACAGTGTTCTCAGGAGGCTCTATGGTGGGCTCATATACTGGCTTAGCTCTTTCTGCGAAGCCTGGTATCCAAAATTTTCAAAATCCAGAGGACCCCAAGAATTCCTTTAACTGGCAGGGAATTTCAGGTATTGGAAGGCACAGGACAATTTCTTTCCTGGCCTCAGAGAGCTATCTCTGACTTTCTTTTAATATATACCATAAATAGTTCTCCTGCAGTTGGCAGAGTTGAGCTTTCTTAGCAGAGGCTTGATAGCCAAAATATACCAAGGCCTCCATGAGGTCCTGAGTTTCCTTCAGTCATTCCTGATTGTTCTCTGCTGCCAACAGAAGGTCATCTACATACAGAAAAAGAGTCAGGTTAGAGTGCTGGGTTCTATGCTCACTCAGATTTTCATGTAGGGACTCATCAAATATGGTAGGTGAGTTCTTACATCCCTGGGGTAGACAAGTACAAGTCAATTATCCATTAATTATGAACTTGGTATTGTGTTATTCAAAAGAAAGGTCTTGGCTCTTGAGAGCCAAGGGCAAGCTGAAGAAAGCATCCTTTAGATCCACATGGTAAACCATTTGTGCTCAGGAGGAACAGTACTATAGAGGTATAGGGATTAAGGAATGTTGGGTGGTTATCCATAACCTGTTATTTTACCTCTCTTTTAAGTTGTGTATCAGTCTATAATCATTGCTTCCAGGCTTCTTGACTTGCAGGAGTTGGGTGTTTCAGGTCTATTGACATGGTCTCTATATTAGTCAGGGTTCTCTGGAGTCACAGAACTCATGGATAGTCTCTATATAGTAAAGGAATTTATTGATGACTTACAGTCTGCAGTCCAATTCCCAACAATGGTTCAGTAGTAGCTGTGAATGGAAGTCCAAGGATCTAGCAGTTGCTCAGTCACACAGGGCAAGCAGGCGAAAAATTGAAAACACTACTCCCTTCTTCCAATGTCCTTATATGGTCTCCAGCAGAAGGTGTAGCCCAGATTAGTGTGTGCCACCATACCTTTAATCCCAGATGACCTTGAACTCAGAGATCTCCCTGTCTTCAACATCTCCATACCAAGATCCTGGTCAGAAACTTCTATCTCTCAGACTCCAGATTAAGGTCACTGGTGACCCTTCCAATTCTGGACTGTAGTTCATTCCAAATATAGTCAAGTTGACAACCAGGAATAGCCACCACAGTTTCAGAATACCCACATTTAATAGCCTCCTTTTATAGGGGTTATACTATCCTTGGCAATAAAAGGCATGTGGTACTGTCAGACCTGTACAGTATCAGCTCCTGGTTTGAGCTCAATCCAAATTGGGGTCAGATGTTTAACCATACTGACTTTTCCTATCTCTGCCTAAGCATTGGGGAAGCAATCTGTCTAAGCAGTAATTTTTGTCCTCTGATGTGGAAAGGGACTCAAACAACCAGTACTCTTCAGCTAGAGTGATGGTCAGGACATGCATAGGCTTCTCTTCTGAATATAATAATTTAGCTCCATCTGGGGACAAATGCAGTGGTGCCCTCATTTTTGTTAACAAATCTTTTCCCAATAGGGAGTATGGGCATTCAGGTATAACAAAGAATGAGTGGGTTACCCTGCCAATTCTCAGCTCCAGGGTTCTTTGGGTATTCCATGAGCTTTATTTAATTCCTCTTGCCCCTTGGACCCAGGATTTCTTTGAATAAACTTTACCTTCATGCTTCAGCAAGACAGAACACTGAGCTCTGCTGTCTACAAGGAAACTGGTGGGTTTCCCATTTATTTTTCGGGTTACTCTGGGCTCAGTACAAACCCAGTTCCTCCTATTCTTTATCTTCTAAGGCCAGGGTTTGGATAGGCTTCTTCTGCTTGGGGCACCTTCCTCCTTACAATATGAATTTTGGTTCTTTCTTAAGTGGGGAAATTCTCAACCCTTAGACCCCTTTATCTCCTTATTCAAAAGCCATCCTTTTTAGACATCTTTTACAATCTTCTGGCTTGGCCATGGCTGCCAACAGGATCTTTGCCAGGTTGAGAGTCTATTGTCTCTGCTCTCTCATCTGTTTTCTGTACTCTCTCTTCCATTAAACACTCTCTCTGCCACTATCACTACGTCCCTCAGACTCTTTTCTTTTAAACTTTGAAATTTCTGGAGGTTTCTCTTGATATCTGGTGCTGCCTGATTAATAAAGTCTAGAGCTACTGCTGCCTTTGCTTCTGGTGATTCAGGGTCCATGGGACTATATTGTGAGAATGCATCCACGGCCCTCTCTAAGAAAGCTGCAGAACTCTCATATCTCCCTGTCTAATATTATACACTTTGGTCAGATTTGTGGGCTGTTTTGTGGCTGCCTTGAGACCTTCTAGCAGAGCCTGATTGTAAACCAAGAGCCTCCTGTTGCCTTCAATGGTGTTAAAATTCTAGTCTAGGTGATTTGGGGTAATAGAAGCATCAATAGCTCCTTTCTTACTGATGGACTCCCCCCCCTGGGGCCAGGAACCAGCTTCCTGGCCTCTGTCCAGATTATTTCCCTCTCTTCTGTGGTGAAGAGAACCTGCAAAAGTTGTTGACAATCATCACAGTGAACTTTTGGGTAAAGAAGACTATTTCTAAGAGATTTATTAGATCTCTGGAGTTGTCTGAAAAGGGAGAGTTCTGAGTTCTCCAGTTATAAAGGTCAATAGATGCAAAGGGCCAATAATGAAAAGATTGGTTTCTTTGGTCATCAGCCAGCCGCACTATGTGCAAGGGCTTGATGTCAGGATTTCTCAGGAAGCAGCCCCTTTTGGCTTCACATTCCTGCAGCAGGACCTTCTCCCTATGCCTACAATGGGGCAGCCTGTGACTAATATATGTCTGTGGTGGCTGCTATTCTGCTGAGGTATTGAATAAGGTAGGGGTAGAAAGATAACATCCTCCTTTATTCAATCCTGGGAGGATTGGGTAGAAGGATGATACTTTTTGGTAGCCAATGCAAGAATGTCTGCCTGTTATCTGGGATGAAAATGTTTAAGCCAAGAGGGTGGGTCCTGTAGTATGTCCCCACAAACCACCACATAAAGTATTTGGACTGGGTGGTCAAATTTGCATTTGAAAATGACTTTCTTAATCTGTGGACCAATTCCAGGTCAAAGGATCTTTTCTGGGAACCAGCCAGTGCTGAAAATGAGTCATTCTGGCATGCAGAATGTGGTCAATTTATCTTTCTTAATAATGAGATTCTCCCCCATAGTTTTAACATTCTTAAAATGACTGAGGAGCAATTTCAACAGGGTTTAATATGCCTGTCCCATGTTAGGACATCTGTCAAGTACACCTCATACCGAGTAACTGAAATATAACACACAAAAAGCACACATCAATTCTTTCCTCTCAGTCAGACAGGAACAAGAAACAACTGGAAGGTGGCACTCATGCACAAGAAAAGAAACTCATTCCTTCCTCTATCAGGAAGAGACAAAAGTAATCAGAATGGTGGCATGCCGTTGAGTTTGTTAGCCCATGCCCACCCCAGACCAGGGCTCAGAACTTCTTCTAGCCCCACATGCTCGCAATGCCCTGGCATGATTGTCTTAACTGCATCTGGCCTTATATAAAGACTCAAGACCTTCTTTTTATTATTATTATTATTATTATTATTATTATTATTATTATTATTATTATTAATTTTCTTTATTTACATTTCAAATGCTATCCCAAAACTTCCCTATACCCCCCTGCCCCTGCTCCCCTACCCACCCACTCCCACTACTTGGCCCAGGCCTTCCCTTGTGATGGGTCAAGGCACATATTTCAATTGTTAATTTTTTGTCCCTTGAAGAATTCCCGAATGAGGGTTGTCCAAAATGTAGTTTCTTACTTATAGCTCTATAGCTACTTGTCTTAGTCAGGTTTCTATTCCTGCACAAACATCATGACCAAGAATCAAGTTGGGGAGGAAAGGGTTTATTCGGCTTACATTTCCATACTGCTGTTCATCACCAAGGAAGTCAGGACTGGAACCCAAGCAGATCAGGAAGCAGGAGCTGATGCAGAGGCCATGGAGGGATGTTCTTTACTGGCTTGCTTCCCNTGGCTTGCTCAGCCTGCTNTCTTATAGAACCCNAGACTACCAGCCCAGAGATGGCACCACCCACAAGGGGACCTCCCCTGTTGATAACTAACTGAGAAAATGCCTTACAGCTGGGTGGAGGCATTTCCCCAACTGAAGCTCCTTTCTCTGTGATAACTCCAGCCTGTGTCAAGTTGACACACAAAACCAGCCAGTACACTATTCTCAGAGATGGAACCAGGAGTTCCAGTTGCAGTTGCAACATTTGCACCAGAACAAGAAGCTAGTCCATTCTGGGGTCATACGGATTATTAGCTCCACCACCAGCACTCCACACCAGTACTGATGACTTGCCTCCAGCTGCAGTTGGGGCTACTGGCAGAACCAAAATAGAGCTAACCCCACTACCACACCACCACTAGCTCCACCACTACTGGACTTTGAGACAGTGTCCAGCAAATGTTGGAACTTTTGTGCACTGTCTAGAATTACCTCCAGTGCTTCATTAATGCATTTGAAAACAAGACATTGACAATTGCCTCTGGTTGATATTGGCTAGAATGGCATGATAAGAACCTCACCAGAATGATCATAATGGTTTTGTTTTGATATATATTTGACTAAATCAACTAACTGGCCCATTATTATCTAGTTCTATTGATTTATAATGAATTATTCTGAGAATATAATTTATTCTGATATATACATATACATGTACATATGCATATACATTAGGTAAATTATGAAAATAGAATAAAACTATAGCTTACATGCAGAAAAACTCATTAGAAAGGTCACCATATGGGATTTTATTTCTTCATTTATTGTTTATTACTTAAGTATATATTCTATGCACCAGTATATGAAATTTCACACATCTGCTCTTTCTTGTTTATCTATAAATCCATTAGAATACATTTAAAATATTTGATACTGAAAGTTTCATATGTAAGTATTATATTTACATAATTTCTACTTCCCTTTTTCTCATATCCCTTCCATGGGCTTGCTCATGCTTACAATATTACACAGCTTATTATTCTTTAGTTATTATTAGGGGTGTGTGTGTGTGTGTGTGTGTGTGTGTTTGTGTGTGTGTGTGTGTATTCTACTTAATAAATGTTTTTTCATAAGGCCTGTGCTATTGGTATTAGGATCAGGAGTTGTCTCATGTGTCATTTCATTCATAGATATTCCATACTTTTTTAAAATCAGGTTTAGATTAATTGTTTTATGATGATGTCTTTGATTCACATGGGCTTGACTTGTGGGCAGAGTGATACATATGGATCTGTTGGTATTCCTCTATATGACAACATCTAGTTAGACCAGCAGCATATGCTGAAGATGCCTCCTCACCACCATTGTAGAAAATATTAAAATTTCTAATGTGGGGTTTCACCTCTGCCTTAAGAATTTTATTTTCCTGGATGAAACACAAACATAGTCTTCATATTTTAAAATATCCCTTAGTCAAGGCAATAGCTGGGGAGCTGCCTATACAACATGATGTTAAAATCTACTTTCATTTTTTTCTTTTTTTAATTATTATTTTCTTTATTTACATTTCAAATGCTATCCCGAAAGTTCCCTATACCACCCCCTGCCCCTACTCCCCTACCCACCCACTCCCACTACTTAGCCCAGGCCTTCCCTTGTGCTGGGTCATATAAAGTTTGCAAGACCAAGGGGCCTCTATTCCCAGTGATGGCCGATTAGGCCATCTTCTGCTACATATGCAGCTAGAGACACAAGCTCAGGGGGTA